>NC_139991.1:0-82500 GCF_964263955.1 Coregonus lavaretus
GTGTTTGTTGCGTTTTGTGTACACTTATATAACTCTCCACACAGTTGATATAGGGCTGTGTAAAACACAGACACAGGCTCTCAGAATCAGAATGGGGGGGAATGTGGACCCTGGTAAAGATAAAAAATCCCTTGATGTGTTCCAGTGTTGTTACCCGTTTGTGATAGGACTCTGGGGAGAGGCTGGGGAGAGGCTGGGGAGAGGATCCCAGTAGGGAGCACAGCGGGAGGCTACAAGACTGCAGTATGGAGCCCGGCTTCTCTTCTCTTCTCCACTGTGATAAAGTCTCATTAAAGAAGGACATCTGATGCGTTGTGCTTCAGATCATCTCTAGAAGAGGCCTCAAAAAGTGTCCTCTCAATACCACAAGACAAGAGGGTCTCAATGTAGACTTCTGTATGTGGTCATGGCATTTAAAACATATGGAGAAGAATAAAGCTTTCTCATCTTTAAATTGGTTGAATCCTATACCCTGTCAGTATGTTCGTCTGTAGGAGCTTTGACATTCACACCACTCCACTGCTCTGTGAATATGGGAGCACAAATGTGTGATGTCTTGAGATCACAGTCAAGAATCTAGCCATTAGGAATTCATTCGGCAAAGATTCATGGTACCCATTCCAATGTGTTCCTTTTGGCCCTCGTGCCATACGTGTTTGGAATGACCGGGCATGGTGCTGTTCCGGTGATGACCAGCAGGGGGCACTGACATGTTACAGTCCAATCCAGATCCGTTCTGCCTGGCTGGCACACAGAGATGTTTGCAGTAATTTAGTTCCAGTGCCAATATATAAATAGGAATTCTGCTGTTAGCACAAAGAGCGGAGGGGGGAAAACATACTGACGAATGAATGTGAATTGCTCCCCTGCTCCCATTTCAACATCAAAGTAATCAAGGAAAACAAGCTTCTTTAATCGAAAGGATGCAATTAGAATAAAGCAGAACTGTCCTGGCTGCATACACTGCCAGAGAGGAAAGACTAAACGGGGAAAAGAGACAGAGAGAGAGGGGAGAGAGAGAGAGAGAGAGAGGGAGGGGGAGAGAGGGGGGGAGAGAGGGAGAGAGAGAGAGAGAGAGAGAGAGAGAGAGAGAGAGAGAGAGAGAGAGAGAGAGACTCTAGAGAAAGACAGACAGAAAGAGAGAGAGAGCGAAAGAGAGAGCAGGGATAGAGAGGTAGAAACACAATATCAAGGTTATCATCAGCTTACTGCAGCATAGATAGCACCTCTCATTTCTGCCCTATGATGGCGATAATATTCAGCCAGTTTGACTCAAGACTGACTCAATGCTAAAGGCTTTAGGGCGGTGGTAATGGCAATCAGAGATCGCTAAGCTACATGTAAGAGTGAAAACATGTGTTCTTGTTAAATCCACAAGACCGTAGCACATACAACGGTCTTTAGTAGTGAGTTATTCTGCTACAGAGGTCTTCTATCCCTCCCTCTCACAGTATCTACATACAGCATGCTGTCTTATACTATGTGGGGTCAAAACAATGATAAACATTTGGCTGCCATAGGAGTGCTCTGACAATGGCTGCACTGAAACTAGCAAACAACTGGAGCCTACCATGCCCTGCACTCACCAGAGACTGACATCATTGATAGTGATAGCAGTATAGATGTGCAGTATGGATGTTTTGAATCATATAGTGGATAATATACAGTACTAGAGCTATCAGGTACCATTTGATACCCTCCACTCTTCAGTGAGGCCTGAGTGTAGTTGGCTGTCAGCTTATGAACTAGGGAAATCATCTCTCTCTCTCTCTCGCTCTCTTTCTGTCATTTTCTCTCTCTCCCTCCCCCCTCTCTCTCTTCTTAAAGATAGATGGGAACAACCAGAAGCAGCCATAATAGCCCAGAGAAGAGAGTGCTGTAGCTTCACAGTTCTCATTTTATAGGTGATGTGTGGGGATAGAGGGATGGATGGGTCACAAAGCAATGTCATAAAACCACAGTCACACCAGACTATTAAAAGAGCATATGCTTGTCATATCACTGGATGTGTCCCACTCACTTTAGAATGAATATAATAATAGTGTTGATGGCCCATTCCCTAGCTGTCCATGACTTTATAAGACCACTGCGGAGGCTTCATGTAGACTGTCATTTGGGTGACTAGAGTCCTACTGTGTACAGGTCAACTCTCACTTGTTCACGAATGGACTAAGCAGCTGTCATTTCATATCGATTTCCCCCTCAGCCCAATGTAATAAACACTCTTGAGAAAGTCTCTGTTTTATTGATGTGTGTGTGTGTGTGTGTGTGTGTGTGTGTGTGTGTGTGTGTGTACAGTGAGGGAAAAAAGTATTTGATCCCCTGCTGATTTTGTACGTTTGCCCACTGACAAAGAAATGATCAGTCTATAATTTTAATGGTAGGTTTATTTGAACAGTGAGAGACAGAATAACAACAAAAAAATCCAGAAAAACGCATGTCAAAAATGTTATAAATTGATTTGCATTTTAATGAGGGAAATAAGTATTTGACCCCCTCTCAATCAGAAAGATTTCTTAAAGGGAGTGCTCCTAATCTCAGTTTGTTACCTGTATAAAAGACATCCGTCCACAGAAGCAATCAATCAATCAGATTCCAAACTCTCCACCATGGCCAAGACCAAAGAGCTCTCCAAGGATGTCAGGGACAATATTGTAGACCTACACAAGGCTGGAAAGGGCTACAAGACCATCGCCAAGCAGCTTGGTGAGAAGGTGACAACAGCTGGTGCGATTATTCTCAAATGGAAGAAACACAAAAGAACTGTCAATCTCCCTCGGCCTGGGGCTCCATGCAAGATCTCACCTCATGGAGTTGTAATGATCATGAGAACGGTGAGGAATCAGCCCAGAACTACACGGGAGGATCTTGTCAATGATCTCAAGGCAGCTGGGACCATAGTCACCAAGAAAACAATTGGTAACACACTACGCCGTGAAGGACTGAAATCCTGCAGCGCCCGCAAGGTCCCCCTGCTCAAGAAAGCACATATACAGGGCCGTCTGAAGTTTGCCAATGAACATCTGAATGATTCAGCGGAGAACTGGGTGAAAGTGTTGTGGTCAGATGAGACCAAAATGGAGCTCTTTGGCATCAACTCAACTCGCCGTGTTTGGAGGAGGAGGAATTCTGCCTATGACCCCAAGAACACCATCCCCACCGTCAAACATGGAGGTGGAAACATTATGCTTTGGGGGTGGTGTTTTTCTGCTAAGGGGACAGGACAACTTCACCGCATCAAAGGGACGATGGATGGGGCCATGTACCGTCAAATCTTGGGTGAGAACCTCCTTCCCTCAGCCAGGGCATTGAAAATGGGTCGTGGATGGGTATTCCAGCATGACAATGACCCATGGGGTGGCGCACAATTGGCCCAGCGTCGTCCAGGGTAGAGGAGGGAATGGCCGGCAGGGATATTGGTAGAGCATGGCGTTTGCAATGCCTGGGTTGTGGGTTCGATTCCCACGGGGGGCCAGTATAAAAAATATATACACTGCTCAAAAAAATAAAGGGAACACTTAAACAACACAATGTAACTCCAAGTCAATCCCACTTCTGTGAAATCAAACTGTCCACTTAGGAAGCAACACTGATTGACAATAAATTTCACATGCTGTTGTGCAAATGGAATAGACAACAGGTGGAAATTATAGGCAATTAGCAAGACACCCCCAATAAAGGACTGGTTTTGCATGTGGTGACCACAGACCACTTCTCAGTTCCTATGCTTCCTGGTTGATGTTTTGGTCACTTTTGAATGCTGGTGGTGCTTTCACTCTAGTGGTAGCATGAGACGGAGTCTACAACCCACACAAGTGGCTCAGGTAGTGCAGCTCATCCAGGATGGCACATCAATGCGAGCTGTGGCAAGAAGGTTTGCTGTGTCTGTCAGCGTAGTGTCCAGAGCATGGAGGCGCTACCAGGAGACAGGCCAGTACATCAGGAGACGTGGAGGAGGCCGTAGGAGGGCAACAACCCAGCAGCAGGACCGCTACCTCCGCCTTTGTGCAAGGAGGAGCAGGAGGAGCACTACCAGAGCCCTGCAAAATGACCTCCAGCAGGCCACAAATGTGCATGTGTCTGCTCAAACGGTCAGAAACAGACTCCATGAGGGTGGTATGAGGGCCCGACGTCCACAGGTGGGGGTTGTGCTTACAGCCCAACACCGTGCAGGACGTTTGGCATTTGCCAGAGAACACCAAGATTGGCAAATCGCCACTGGCGCCCTGTGCTCTTCACAGATGAAAGCAGGTTCACACTGAGCACGTGACAGACGTGACAGAGTCTGGAGACACCGTGGAGAACATTCTGCTGCCTGCAACATCCTCCAGCATGACCGGTTTGGCGGTGGGTCAGTCATGGTGTAGTGTGGCATTTCTTTGGGGGGCCGCACAGCCCTCCATGTGCACGCCAGAGGTAGCCTGACTGCCATTAGGTACCGAGATGAGATCCTCAGACCCCTTGTGAGACCATATGCTGGTGCGGTTGGCCCTGGGTTCCTCCTAATGCAAGACCATGCTAGACCTCATGTGGCTGGAGTGTGTCAGCAGTTCCTGCAAGAGGAAGGCATTGATGCTATGGACTGGCCCGCCCGTTCCCCAGACCTGAATCCAATTGAGCACATCTGGGACATCATGTCTAGCTCCATCCACCAATGCCACGTTGCACCACAGACTGTCCAGGAGTTGGCGGATGCTTTAGTCCAGGTCTGGGAGGAGATCCCTCAGGAGACCATCCGCCACCTCATCAGGAGCATGCCCAGGCGTTGTAGGGAGGTCATACAGGCACGTGGAGGCCACACACACTACTGAGCCTCATTTTGAATTGTTTTAAGGACATTACATCAAAGTTGGATCAGCCTGTAGTGTGGTTTTCCACTTTAATTTTGAGGGTGACTCCAAATCCAGACCTCCATGGGTTGATACATTTGATTTCCATTGATAATTTTTGTGTGATTTTGTTGTCAGCACATTCAACTATGTAAAGAAAAAGGTATTTAATAAGATTATTTCATTCATCCAGATCTAGGACGTGTTATTTTAGTGTTCCCTTTATTTTTTTGAGCAGTGTATAATGTATGCACTCACTAACTGTAAGTCGATCTGGATAACAGCGTCTGCTAAATGACTAAAATGTAAATGTAATGACCCAAAACACATGGCCAAGGCAACAAAGGAGTGGCTCAAGAAGAGGCACATTAAGGTCCTGGAGTGGCCTAGCCAGTCTCCAGACCTTAATCCCATAGAAAATCTGTGGAGGGAGCTGAAGGTTCGAGTTGCCAAACGTCAGCCTCGAAACCTTAATGACTTGGAGAAGATCTGCAAAGAGGAGTGGGACAAAATCCCTCCTGAGATGTGTGCAAACCTGGTGGCCAACTACAAGAAACGTCTGACCTCTGTGATTGCCAACAAGGGTTTTGCCACGAAGTGCAGAGGGGTCAAATACTTATTTCCCTCATTAAAATGCAAATCAATTTATATCATTTTTGACATGCGTTTTTCTGGATTTTTTTGTTGTTATTCTGTCTCTTACTGTTTAAAATTATAGACTGATCATGTCTTTGTCAGTGGGCAAACGTACAAAATCAGCAGGGGATCAAATACTTTTTTCCCTCACTGTATGTATGTATGTATGTAATGAGGCCCCGTCACGCATCTGTAGACCAATGCCCTGGTGTCTCCAAGTAGGACCTATGTTCATACCCTGTACCTCCAACCCCCTCCCCCTATGTCCGTTATTAAACACACATACATGTGCACACATGCACATAAATACTGACGTGTGCATGTACCGACGGAGATCCACAGTCACATGTCACACTCACACAAAACATATGCACACACATGCACATTTTGCACATACATCCAGTACACACTCTGTGAGACATCTCTCCTGTCTGCTGTCACTCCTGCCACCTGGCCCACTTCTAGAGGTTATGTTAGTCCATCAGTCAGCTTGCTCTGCTACCTCATTCATTTCTTCCCAGTCCCGTCCTTCCTGCCAGTCATTTAGACAGGACCAGAAGGAGGGCCACACTGTTAATTAACTCGGCTCACTTAATTAGCTTTATGGCTTCAGTCTGTATATTTAAAGCGCTGTATCATTTAGCTGACATGAACTGCTCTGTTAAACCAGCAAACATAATCTATTCAACTCTGTCCAAACCAATAGAGAGTGGTGTGGAGGTAGTAGTAGTAGTAGTAGTAGTAGTAGTAGTAGTAGTAGTAGTAGTAGTAGTGTGTGTGTGTGTGTGTGTGTGTGTGTGTGTGTGTGTGTGTGTGTGTGTGTGTGTGTGTGTGTGTGTGTGTGTGTGTGTGTGTTTGTTCTTCTGTCCTTGTGGGGACCTAAAATCCCCAAAAGTCCCCACAAGGATAGTACAACAAGAAGAATTCACCCTCGTGGGGACATTTCCCACGTTCCAATGTTACAATTAGGGTTAGAATTAGGGTTAGGGTAAGGGGTTATGGTTAGGGTTAGGTTTAGTGTTTGAGTTAGGGTTACGGGTTACGGATTACGGGTTAAGGTTAGGGTTAGGGTTAGGGCTATGGTTATGGTAAGGGTTAGGTTAGGGTTAGGGGTTAGGGGTTAGGGAAAATAGGATTTTGAATGGAAATACATTTTAGGTCCCCACGAGGATAGAAGAACATAACATACTGTGTGTGTGTGTGTGTGTGTGTGTGTGTGTGTGTGTGTGTGTGTGTGAATAGATGATACTGTGGTATTGTAGTGTTGTTAGCACATTCATTTAGGGCCTAGAGACAATGTTGGCTTGCTGTATATTAACCCTGAGATGCCCATTGGCAAAGAGTGATAAAGTATGTCCTCGATGGAGGTAGAAATGGCAGTAAAGCAGCAGTGACAGAGGCCATATTGTTAACACCTCTGTACGTGGTTAGACCTACATTATGCCTGTCCGCGCTGCGTTTGCTGGCTCCTTTATAACATATGCACGAATCAGCCCTTTTTTCTCCATGAGCAGAGAAACCTCATTAAAACAGGTTAAGGCAACTCACTAATGGTTTCTCTCAGCACTGATAACACAGTGTCACCTAATATTACACACTGCTTTGTTCCCTTCTCACTGGTATTTATCATAGATTATTAACCACCAAGTATCATGAAATCACACTCACTATAATCCTAATGATGTTCCTGTGGCCAGGGTTAAGACATGCAACACTGTGTTACTAGGGTGACTTAAAGGTATACAGTGCATGGGCAAGGCAGGAGGGCTGGATCAAATGCTGAGGCTGGCCCTACATCCAATATGGCTTTGTGTTTGTACCTCTCTGACATTGATATTTTCATACAATTCTGAAGGACCATACCGGTGGCCAGTAACATCAGATTTGAGGTGTCTTGTATTGGTGATTTATAATGTTACTCAAAGGGTGAACTAGAGAGCAGAAATATCCATAATCTTTCAGTGTGCAGGTAACAGGGACGCAAAATGTATGTAAATACAATCAACTTGATCTGGCATTGTGACCCAGCATTCCCTAGCTTGTCAATTGAATTCTAGAATCGCTATATCATATTTCTAGTAATTTTCTAAAGCACTAAGAAAGGTTTGTCTTAGAGAGAATATAAAAAAAGGTTTTAGGTCTTCTAGTGAATTTCTATGATTCATTTTCTCTATGCTGTTACAAATACATGAAGGCCCAAGGCCAAGAATCACCAGTATATTTTATGCTCTGAATATGAAGTACCCTCATAAATGACATACGACACATTCTAGACTTTGGGAAATCTCACCTCAGTCATAGTCACTTGAAACTTTGCATTGCCAAGCAGGCTAACTGATGTGATTTAACGTAATTTGAATAATGCCATTCATGGGAAATGAAATTTTAATGGAGCTTGGGATAACACAACTGGCTCCTCATTTACAATTACTCTCCTAGCTCCTGTCCTGGAGTCCAAGGCCTCAGTGGTAACATGGTTTATTTCATTATTGTACTATCAATGTTTTTATAGTACAGAGACACTTAATTACTAGGAATATCTCCATTGCTGAAAAAAAAATGTTATCAAGGTTTTTCTTCTCTCCTGTCTCTCATTGAAAGGAAATAAAACTAACTCTCGCTGGCCCTGTGTCAAGGCGTGTTGTAGGTGTAGTGTAGGAATCAAACGCAGGAAGCAGACTGAATGTTCCAAAAGCTGTATTACTGGCCCAACACAGGCAACAGGACAACTAAGCCCGACAGCAAAACCCCGCACGACGGCGAAAGGTAAACGCGCACTAACAGGTGCGACAAAATGAACCGGTGCACACACAAGTGCAAATAAGCTCCAGCACAGTGGAGAAAATACGCTCAACCGAGCAAAACACAACACTGACGGAAACAATCATACACAACACTAGACAAACACAACGAGAAACTTATAGGACACTAATTACGTAAAACAGAAACAGGTGTGGAAACAAACAGACAAAAGCAAACGAACATGAAACATCTATCGGTGGCAGCTAGAATTCCGGAGACGACGAACGCCGAAGCCTGCCCGAACAAGGGAGAGAGGCAGCCTCGGCCGAAACCGTGACACCCTGCTTGCTTGTTGAGGTTCAGTGCTGAGTCTGTTGAGGTGATGCTGTCGTTTAAATTTAAGTTTATAAAAGCTGAAATCAATATTTGAACATGCAGTGAGAGAGAGTGTGTTGTTGCCGAGTTGCATTTTTAATACGATCTGAATAGTAAATAAGTAATTTTATCATAAAGGTACGGCTAGGGAAAAGTAAATAAATACAAGCAGCCTGTTGTGGAATGCCTGTGTTTTAAATCAATCTATTCAAGTCGAAAGCATTGACCTGACAAATTCAGCTTGTTTTGACAATGTTATGACTCTTGTATACTAAAGTCTTTCTTAGCTGCAACTCGCAACTCTAGCTAAATACTGTACCTTCCCAAGTTTATATCCTAACATCATCTGGTATCAACATTAGACCTACATGTCAATGTCAATAAATGCCAGCTATATCTACACTCATCCCTTATAGCCAGTGGATGTGGGGTTCAAAGTATTGGGTATATCTTCAGCCACAGAGTTTATGCAGATTATACAGCCCCATTCCCTCTTAAAACCAGTGAATGTGGGGTACTAAGTATTGGGTATACCTTCAGCCACAGAGTATACATCACCATCATCCCTTTAACCAGTAGATGTGAGGTACAAAGTGTTGGGTATATACAGTCCCATCACCCCTATATGTGGGGTACAAAGCCTCAGCCTCTCCGTTTCCTTGGAGATTACAACACCAATTAGTCGGCTGTTTCCTGACATTCAACCATCAAAGCCGAGAAGCAGTTGCTTATATTTCTTCACATCAAAGCCTATTATTCTTTATTTTCTTCCTTCAAATCAACATCTACCCCCAGGATCTGTGAGTTTCTTCACTTTTTTCTCCCCCCTACCGCTAGCCGAGCTCTAGCTCTTCTCTGAGCCCAATCATCATAGAACAGGCAATGCAAGCCAAACACAACAAGGCAAGTGCTCCTGGTTGCACCCCATAGATGTCAAATTGTTTATTGTCTTTCCTTTATCTCTCTCTCTCTCTTTGTGTACTGATGCTTATTATTCTGCCACAATGTGTAAAGCGCAAATCTAAAGGCAGCTAGCTAGCTCGAGTCTCTCTCTCTCTCTCTCTCTCTCTCTCTCTCTCTCTCTCTCTCTCTCTCTCTCTCTCTCTCTCTCTCTCTCTGTATGGAAAACACATCGCTGCATCTCACCATTGCTGTGTATATCAGCAGCACAGGTTTAATAATGTATGACCTGAGTGCATAATGTATAATAATGTTTTAAATATAAGATCTCTTCTTTTCCTTTGAGACAGAGAGTGAACTGTATGGACCAGGTTATCTCATCTGGGTTTGGAATTAAAATATCGAGAGAGAGAGAGAGAGAGAGAGAGAGAGAGAGAGAGAGAGAGAGAGAGAGAGAGAGAGAGAGAGAGAGAGAGAGAGAGAGAGAGAGAGAGAGAGAGAGAGAGAGAGAGAGAGAGAGAGAGAGAGAGAGAGAGAGAGAGAGAGAGAGAGAGAGAGAGAGAGAGAGAGAGAGAGAGAGAGAGAGAGAGAGAGAGAGAGAGAGAGAGAGAGAGAGAGAGAGAGAGAGAGAGAGAGAGAGAGAGAGAGAGAGAGAGAGAGAGAGAGAGAGAGAGAGAGAGAGAGAGAGAGAGAGAGAGAGAGAGAGAGGAGAGAGAGAGAGAGAGAGAGAGAGAGAGAGAGAGAGAGAGAAAGAGAGAGAGAGAAAAATTAAGCGTGCTATCAGAAGACATTGAATTGAGATCCAACTGTAAATACAGTGATGCACGCTCATTATACACCTTTCTTCTGTCTCTGATGTACGTATCTCTGAGTGGGATTGCAGCTGATGAGAGAGTCCGTCTGCATACATTACTGCTCCCATCCCAGGGTGTAAAAACTATTTGACACAGAGATCATAATTATCCTCTATCTCTCTCTCTTTATACACTGTGTATATCAAAACAACTCTGTCTGCCTTCAAGCCAGAGGAAGCAGAAACAAGAGAGGGCATTTTCTCACAGCAAAGCTCTTTTCCCTTGTTCTGTCTCCGTTGTTTTTTATTAACCTAACATGCCTCCTTAAATGGATTTACAAACAGAATTTTCTTCAGAGACCTCAGAACTGCAGGACCAGGTCAATAACAGCGCCATTCACAAGCCCACATCAAATCCCTTTTCCAAACCTTCAGAAGGAGATCTGGCCGGCCAATCAATGGGCACCATACTGCAGGTGGTGTGTTGGGAGATGATTGATCAGGGCTTGTGATAGGCCAGTGAGGGTCCACGGGGTACTACCCCCCTATATCTTGTGCCAAAGCAGGGGGGACCTATACCTCTTGTGGTGCTGTGGTATGGTGTGGCAGATGATGTCCCATTAATTCAACACGGAAAGTATGGGCTGTTTAAAGATGGTCTAATGCCCTATACACCAGCCCTCTTTGATAGCCAAGTATGGGTGTCATACTGTAGCCTGGTCCCAGATCGGTTTGTGCCGTCTTGCCAACTCCTATGGTGTTGGCAATACAAGTCAAAGAGGGGGTGCTTATATTTGTCCTGTTTCACACATGTACAAGTGTGTAACCTGTACAGTGTATGGTGAAAAATGGAAATGTGTTTTTTGCATGGCCCAACGCTCTAACCGCTAGGCTAAAGCACATACAGATCTGGAAGCAGGCTAGGAGTATCAGTGTTGACAGTTGAGATACTATATGATAGAACAAGGTTTCACAGTGATACAGGGGTGGGTAAGGGTCTGGAACACAAAGAGCTTGGTCTTAACATAACCTATGTGGTGAAAACATCCTATGATATTTGAGTAATAGCTTCTATCTCAAGGCCATCAGACTGTTAAACAGCTATCACTAGCGCAGAGAGGCTGCTGCCTACATACAGACTTGAAAATCACTGGCCCCTTTAATAAATGGAACACTAGTGACTTTAATAATGCCACTTAATAATGTTTACATATCTTGCATTACCAATCTCATATGTATGTACCGTATTCTATAATATCTTAATAATGTTTACATATCTTGCACTACCCATCTCATATGTACAGTTGAAGTTGGAGTCATTAAAACTCATTTTTCAACCACTACACAAATGTCTTGTTAACAAACTATAGTTTTGGCAAGTCGGTTAGGACATCTACTTTGTGCATGACACAAGTAATTTTTCCAACAATTGTTTACAGACAGATTATTTCACTTATAATTCACTGTTTCACAAATCCAGTGGGTCAGAAGTTTTCATACACTAAGTTGACTGTGCCTTTAAACAGCTTGGAAAATTCCAGAAAATGATGTCATGGCTTTAGAAGCTTCTGATAGGCTAATAAACATCATTTGAGTCAATTGGAGGTGTACCTGTGGATGTATTTCAAGGCCTACCTTCAAGTGCCTCTTTGCCTCTTTGCTTGACATCATGGGAAAATCAAAAGAAATCAGCCAAGACCTCAGAAAAAAAATTGTAGACCTCAACAAGTCTGGTTCATCCTTGGGAGCAAATTCCAAGCGCCTGAAGGTACCACGTTCATCTGTACAAACAATAGTACGCAAGTATAAACACCATGGGACCACACAGCCGTCATACCGCTCAGGAAGGAGACGCGTTCTGTCTCCTAGAGATGAACGTACTTTGGTGCGAAAAGTGCAAATCAATCCCAGAACAACAGCAAAGGACCTTGTGAAGATGCTGGAGGAAACAGGTACAAAATTATCTATATCCACAGTAAAACGAGTCCTATATCGACAAACCTGAAAGGCCGCTCAGCAAGGAAGAAGCCACTGCTCCAAAACCTCCATAAAAAAGCCAGACTATTGTTTGCAACTGCACATGGTGACAAAGATCGTACCTTTTGGAGAAATGTCCTCTGGTCTGATGAAACAAAAATAGAACTGTTTGGCCATAATGACCTTCGTTATGTTTGGAGGAAAAAAGGGGGTTGCTTGCAAGCCGAAGAACACCATCCCAACCGTGAAGAACGGGGGTGGCAGCATCATGCTGTGGAGGTGCTTTGCTGCAGGAGGGATTGGTGCACTTCACAAAATAGATGGCATCATGAGGAAGGAAAATTATGTGGATATATTGAAGCAACATCTCAACACATCAGTCAGGGAGTTAAAGCTTGGTCGTTAATGGGTCTTCCAGATGGACAATGACCCCAAGCATACTTCCAAAGTTGTGGCAAAATGGCTTAAGGACAACAAAGTCAAGGTATTGGAGTGGCCATCACAAAGCCCTGACCTCAATCCTATAGAAAATGTGTGGGCAGAACTGAAAAAGCGTGTGCGAGCAAGGAGGCCTACAAACCTGACTCAGTTACACCAGCTCTGTCAGGAGGAAAATTCACCCACCTTATTGTGGGAAGCTTGTGGTAGGCTACCCGAAATGTTTGACCCAAGTTAAACAATTTATAGGCAATGCTACCAAATACTAATTGAGTGTATGTAAACTTCTGACCCACTGGGAATGTGATGAAAGAAATAAAAGATGAAAGAAATAATTATCTCTACTATTATTCTGAAATTTCACATTCTTAAAATAAAGTGGTGATCCTAACTGACCTAAAACAGGGAATTTTTACTAGGATTAAATGTCAGGAATTGTGAAAAACTGAGTTTAAATGTATTTGGCTAAGGTGTATGTAAACTTCCGACTTCAACTGTATATACTGTATTCTATACTATCTATTACTTAGATTTGTGTGTAATAGGTTTTTGTTGTGGAACTGTTAGATATTACTTTCTAGATATTGCTGCACTGTCGGAACTAGAAGCACAAGCATTTCGCTACACTCGCAATAATATCTGCTAACCATGTGTATGTGACCAATGTATTTGATTTTATTTGATTTTGAGTAGCCCTATCCCCCTCATTTTCGAACGCTTTTAAAACACGGAAGCCAAACAGGGAAACTATGTATACAACTTCCTCCGTGCTTGTGCATTATCATAATTCATATGCGCGCCACTAGAAATCCCTGTATTTGCATGTTTCTGTTAGCCAATACATCCTGACAAAATACACCATATTACTGGCCTGCTAATGTTCTTGGACCTTGTATGGTAAACTGAGAAAAAAGACCCATAACTGATCCAAATGGTTGCCCAATCAGGCAGGCTAGATGCAGTTATTTCGAAATGAATATGCATTCAAAACGCCAGGCTTTAGAGCGGTTATTGAAATGACATAGGCTACTCACTGCAGTTTACAGCCTAGACTAGAGTTGTTTACTCACTTAAAACAAGAATAACATTCTTTGTTACATTGTTTTGTTGTAGCCTAGGTAGAATACATTTATTGTCCCTAATAAACAGAATCAATAGGGAGCTTTTTGAGCTGCATACCCGTGGACTGGGAGGGCACATAGTGAAGGCTACCTATGATTTTATTATCTGATAACTTTTTTTTTTTCCGCTGTGTAAATTGACTGGATGTATTTACTCCAGTATTAAGCATAACATTGAGTTTATGAATTATGGGCTAATATGCATACGCTTCTAACTTAGGCTATAGGCTACATCAAACCTGTCTGTCTTCATTGTTCTGTTGCGCAATTACGCACCTGGCGTAATTTTTAAGCTAGGACAGGTGGGAGGCGGGGGCGCTCCAGTACAGCAGGTGGCGTTAATGTACAATAACGTTGGATGCCAGCCTCCGATTAACCCTACCGAAGAAGGGTCGGTACTGTTTTCTCCGGTACACAGCTGGCGGGAGGCGGGGTGACACCGTGTGCTAGCTAGCTAACTAGCAAGTTAGCACATGGTGTTGCTAACTATAGGCTAACCTAACTAGCACACAACGGTGTCACCCCAGCCTCCCGCCTGTTGTGCTAGCGGGAGGTGGGGGTGACCGGTAGACATTGTCCTTCGCCTCAGTCTGTCAAGCACTGTTTTCCCGCAGTTCTGTTAATGACGATCAGGGCAGGCGGGAGCGAAGGACACTGTCTACCGGTTTCGCTCCTGCTAGCTAGCAAGGAGGACTCCGGTAGGCGGGGGTGCAAAAACAAAGATAATACTTTTATTTCCCACACAAAACATGAAACATTACATAATACAGAACATTAATAGACAAGAACAGCTCAAGGACAAAACAACATACTTTTTTTTTAAAGGCACACGTAGCCTACATATCAATACATACACACAAACTATCTAGGTCAAACAGGGGAGAGGTGTTGTGCCGTGAGGTGTGGCTTTATCTGTTTTTTGAAGCCAGGTTTGCTGTTCATTTGAGCAATATGAGATGGAACGGAGTTCCATGCAATAATGGCTCTATATAATACTGTACGCTTTCTTGAATTTGTTCTGGATTTGGGGACTGTGAAAAGACCCCTGGTGGCATGTATGGTGGGGTAAGTGTGTGTGTCAGAGCTGTGTGTAAATTGACTATGCAAACAATTTGGGATTTTCAACACATTCATGTTTCTTATAAAAATGAGAAGTGATGCAGTCAGTCTCTCCTCATCTCTTAGCCAAGAGAGACTGGCATGCATAGTATTTATATCAGCCCTCTGATTACAATGAAGAGCAAGATGTGCCGCTCTGTTCTGGGCCAGCTGCAGCTTAACTAGGTCTTTCCTTGCAGCACTCGACCACACGACAGGACAATAATCAAGATAAGACAAAACTAGAGCCTTCAGAACTTGCTTTTTGGAGTGTGATGTCAAGAAAGCAGAGCATCTCTTTATTACGGACAGACCTCTACCCATCTTTACAACCATTGAATCTATATGTTTTGACCGTGACAGTTTACAATCTAAGGTAAGGCCAAGTAATTTAGTCACCTCAACTTGTTCAACAGCCACACCATTCATTACCAGATTCAGCTGAGGTCTAGAACTTATGGAATGATTGCAGGCTGCAGTTGCACAATATTGGCTGTCTCAGCTATTCCTCTTAAATCTTGTGGAGTCCCAGGAAAAGCCAGACTACAAAAGGTTATTTACTAATAGTCTATTGGAGGGGAGATGGACGCTTGCTCTTGCTTGCTGAATGTAAACTAGGCTACAGCAATAAGAACAGGTGGGGGGTTGGATAGAAGAAGACCATATTTTCATAGTAAGCCGATCTTAAAAACAGACTACATCCTGACAAAATAGACCATGTGAGTGGCCTGCTAGCGTACCTAATGAACTTATCAAAATGGTTGCATAATCATGCCTAGGCTGTAGGCTTTGCAGCTATTTTGGCATGAAACAAAAAAGGAGGTTTGAGCGGTTATTCAAATTAGCCTACATTACTGCAGTTTACGGCCTATAGACAATAATTGTTTACTCACTTGATAACAATAATACATTCCTCATTGCACTGTGTTGCAGGTAGAATAATGTTCTTGTCTAAAAACGTAGGCCTAGGCCTTATCAATAGTGGAGATTTGCGTGCCCGGGGACCACAGCCCACAGCCTGAAGAACGCACTACAGAACTGCCATTTCATAATCTGTTAACTTTTGACAGGTAAATATTTAGCCTATAACTCTAATATTTAGCTGATCTATGGCCTAATATTTAGCAAATATTTAGCTTCTTACTTCGGCTACACATCACTAGCCTCTCACTACCAGCTGTTCCTGTGCGCAACAGGCTATAGGCTATAAGCAAGCCTCTCCGCAATATGCCATTCCTCTTCTCCTGAAATACCAGGAAAAGCTATAGGCTCCGAAAGCTATTGGACATTTATTTAAATAATGTTTTATACTAGGTCTAATAGGCTTGCGCTTGCTAATTGCTTAACGTGAAACAGGCCATCAGCATATGCAAAAATTAACTGTCTGGGAAAGATGAGGAGAGAAAGTGAGTTGGTGTGATCACTTTTGGCAGGTTAAGATAACATTGTTGCACTGAATTTGCAAATAGTTGAACAGGACAGACAGAGAGATGAGCACTGTGAAAAAGAAGACCCAAAGGAATTGACAACCGTTGGAAAAATGGAAATCACTTGCAAACCACTTGAGCAATGAGGCAATGACATGCTGTAAAAGATGCACAGGCTAAATTATGTTTATTGTTGAAATGCTACATTTAAATAGGAGTTACTATATTATTTTTCATTAGGCCTTCATGTATATTGAAGTATTATTTGCAGTTGTCACTATGACAATGAACACACAATGAAAGCACTGAATGGTTCCTCTGAACCAGTATCTGTGCATTAGAGACCTCATGAATGGTCTTGTATTACTACCTTATTAATAAACAGAGTGCAGTAGGCTAGGATGCGTTGACAGGTGTAGGGCTGTACAGTCGTGGTCAAAAGTTTTGAGAATGACACAAGTATTGGTCTTCACAAAGTTTACTGCTTCAGTGTTTTTAGATAATTTTGTCAGATGTTACTATGGTATACTGAAGTATAATTACAAGCATTCCATAAGTGTCAAAGGCTTTTATTGACAATTACATTAAGTTTATGCAAAGAGTCAATGTTTGCAGTGTTGACCCTTCTTTTTCAAGACCTCTGCAATCCGCCCTGGCATGCTGTCAATTAACTTCTGGGCCACATCCTGACTGATGGCAGCCCATTCTTGCATAATCAATGCTTGGAGTTTGTCAGAATTTGTGGGTTTTTGTTTGTCCACCTGCCTCTTGAGGATCGACCACAAGTTCTCAATGGGATTAAGGTCTGGGGAGTTTCCTGGCCATGGACCCAAAATGTCGATGTTTTGTTCCCCGAACCACTTACTTATCACTTTTGCTGTGGTGAATGATGGACGGAGTCAGGCGCAGGAGTAAAATAACCGGATGCAGATTTATTCCTTCCAGACATACAATGCGCCTACAATGGCAATCGAAACAGGTACAGGCGAAACAATCCTCCCTGACCAAACACAGTCTCAGAAAATACAATAAATGTAATGACACAGGGGAAAATCAACCCTGGCAAAATAAATGAGAGAGTATCTCAACCAAGCTACTCTCCTCCCACATAGAACAATCACTCACAAATACAAGGGGGCAGAGGGAACACTTATACACAGACTAATTAGGGGATGAGCACCAGGTGTGTGTGATTGACAAGACAAGACAAGTGGAGTGATGAGAATGGGAGCGGCAGTAGCTAGTAAGCCGGTGACGACGAACGTCAAAACCTGCCCGAACAAGGAGGGGAGGCAGCCTCGGCGGAAGTCGTGACATTTGCCTAATGGCAAGGTGCTCCATCATGCTGGAAAAGGCATTGTTCGTCACCAAACTGTTCTTGGATGGTTGGGAGAAGTTGCTCTCGGAGGATGTTTTGGTACCATTCTTTATTCATGGCTGTGTTCTTAGGGAAAATTGTGAGTGAGCCCACTCCCTTGGCTGAGAAGCAACCCCACACATGAATGGTCTCAGGATGCTTTACTGTTGCCATGACACAAGACTAATGGTAGCGCTCACCTTGTCTTCTCCGGACAAGCTTTTTTCCGGATTCCCCAAACAATCAGAAAGGGGATTCATCAGAGAAAATGACTTTACCCAAGTCCTCAGCAGTCCAATCCCTGTACCTTTTGCAGAATATCAGTCTGTCCCTGATGTTTTTCCTGGATGCACTCACACCTGCCTGCTGCCATTCCTGAGCAAGCTCTGCACTGGTGGTGCCCCGATCCCGCAGCTGAATCAACTTTAGGAGACGGTCCTGGCGCTTGCTGGACTTTCTTGGGCGCCCTGAAGCCTTCTTCACAACAATTGAACCTCTCTCCTTGAAGTTCTTGATGATCAGATAAATGGTTGATTTAGGTGCAATCTTACTAGCAGCAATGTCCTTGCCTGTGAAGCCCTTTTTGTGCAAAGCAATGATGACGGCACGTGTTTCCTTGCAGGTAACCATGGTTAATAGAGGAAGAACAATGATTTCAAGCACCACCCTCCTTTTAAAGCTTCCTGTCAGGTTTTGGCCATGACTGTTCGGGTTTTGGTCACTAGATGTCCCCATTGCACTTTTTTTGTACCTTTTGTTTTTCTTGCTCTTATTATTATTTGCACCTGTAGGTCATTCCCTTGTTAGTATTTAAACCCTGTGTGTTCCTCAGTTCCTTGCTCAGTGTTTGTAAGTTAGCACCCAGCCCCAGCCCAAGCCTTGTTTTATATAGATATTTCTCTGGTGGGATTTTCCAGAGGTTCTCTGGTTTAGTTCTTGTGTTTTGTTTGAGTAGTCTTTTGAGGTTTGTTTTTCCCTGCTGTTTTTTTTTACCACTTTGTGGAGTTTCTTTTGTTTTTTGGAGGTTTTCCTCTTTGTGCCTCTTGGCTTTATTTTTGGACATTGTGGATTTAGTTTCTTTGCCTGAAGATTTTGTTCTTTATTAAACCACCATCTCTAGTACTGCTGTGTCTGCCTCATCTTCTGGGTTCTGACAATTATTAGTGACTGTTTCTCGCACCGGGTCGTGACAGAAACACTGAGCCCTTATTATGAACCCAGAGGCAGCCAGTACCCAGGATCTTTTTTCCATGCTGTCCCACCATGAGGGGACTGTCCAACGCCACGAAGCTGCTCTGGTTCAGCAAGAGGCCTTAATGGCTAGACATTCTCAACTTCTGTCAGAGATGCTGACTTCCATAAAGCAGATTTCGGATCGACTTTCCCCGGCAACCGCTTCTGCTCCAGTTCATCCGATTCAAGGGCCCCTGGCAGTTAATCCCCTGGCTGAACCTCGTCTGCCGCCTCCCCAACGGTTCTCAGGGGACCCGAGTGTTTGTAAGGGGTTTTTCACCCAATGTTCTCTCTCCTTTGAGCTGCAACCATCGTCGTTTCCCACCGACCGGTCCAAGATAGCATATATCATCACCCTGCTGTCGGAAAAGGCCCTAGCCTGGGCTACTGCTGTGTGGGATGCCCAAAGTCCCTGCTGTGCCAGCTACTCTACCTTTGCTGAAGAATTCAAGCGAGTGTTTCAAGGTCCTACCAACGGCCCTGACTCAGCCAAACAGCTCCTGACTCTCCGCCAAGGTCGGCGCAGCGTGACGGACTATGCCATCCAGTTCCGCACTGTGGCAGCAGCAAGTGGCTGGAACGACGAGGCGCTCACAGTGTGTTTTTTGAAGGGTCTTTCTGACACCATCCAAGATGAACTGGCCACTCGGGAACCACCGGACAACCTCAAGTCCCTTATCAAGTTGGCTTCACGCATAGACCAGCGTCTGAGAGAGAGAGAACAAAACCATAGACCGCTCACCCTAGCTCCTATCGGTTCCAGCTCCGAGTCTCCACCTTTATCCTCGCTGGCTCCACCAGAACCCATGCAGGTTGGACGCATCTCCCAGGCTGAGAGAGACCGCCGGATGAGGGAGCGATGCTGTCTATATTGCGGCAAACCGGGCCATTTCCGCTCCACGTGTCCCGGGCTCCAGGGAAACGCACTCTCCCGTGCAGGCCTGGGAGGACTGTAACGGGAAACATAACCTCCTCCCATCCATCCAACTCCCGCCTGCTCATTCCTGTTACCCTTTCCTGGGACGACCACGAGTTTTCTCTTCAAGCCTTGGTAGACTCTGGAGCCGCAGGTAACTTCATGGATGGGATCTGGGCGAAGGAGAATGGCGTTCCTTCTGAACCTCTAAGTGACCCCATAAGGGTTACTACGTTGGATAGAAGTCCTTTGGGATCTGGACTTGTCATTCGTACCACTACCCCCTTACGACTTTCAGTTTCCCAACACCAGGAAGTGATGAACTTTCATCTGATCTCCTGTTCCGAGTTTCCTCTCGTCCTTGGTTATCCCTGGCTTCACAGCCATAACCCTCACATCGACTGGTCTGTGGGCACTATCAAGCAGTGGGGTCCTACGTGCCAAGCCACTTGTATCTTCCCGAGTTCCCAGAGTTCTCCTTCCGAGTCTCTAGAATCCATCGACTTGTCCCGAGTTCCCGAGTGTTACCATGACCTCAAACTGGTATTTAGCAAACAGAGGGCCACCAAACTACCACCCCATAGACCTTACGATTGCACCATCGACCTGTTGCCGGGGACCTGCCCTCCCAGGGGTCGGATCTTTTCCCTTTCTCCTCCCGAACGAGCTGCTATGGATACCTACATCAAGGACGCTCTGACAGCAGGCCTCATGCGTCCATCTACCTCGCCGGCGGGAGCAGGGTTTTTCTTTGTGGCCAAGAAAGACGGTGGATTACGACCTTGCATCGACTACCGGGGACTCAATGCCATAACCGTCCGTAACCGCTACCCGCTACCCCTTATGGCCACAGCCTTTGAGCTGCTCCAGGAAGCAGTTGTCTTCACTAAGCTTGACCTGCGGAACGCATACCATCTTGTGCGGATCAAACCCGGGGACGAGTGGAAGACCGCTTTCAACACGCCTACTGGTCACTACGAATACTCGGTGATGCCCTTCGGCCTGACCAACGCTCCGGCTGTGTTCCAAGCGCTCATAAACGATGTGCTTAGGGATATGCTTAACATCTTTGTGTTTGTTTACTTGGATGACATCCTCATCTTTTCGAGCTCCCTTCAAGAACACACTAAGCATGTCAGACAAGTGCTCAACGCCTCCTAGACAGCCATTTGTACATTAAGCCGGAGAAGTGTGAATTCCATTCCTCTCGAGTACAATTCCTGGGATTTATAGTGGAACCCGGACGAGTCCAGATGGACCCCAAGAAGGTAGAGGCGGTAGCGGATTGGCCCACCCCCAAGTCCGTTAAGGAAGTTCAGCGTTTCCTGGGCTTCACCAACTTTTACCGCAAGTTCATCAAGAACTTCAGCTCGGTGGCAGCCCCTCTCTCGGCGGTAACCAAGGGTGGCAACACAAGGTTTCTGTGGGGAAGAGAAGCTGAGACGGCCTTCCAAGGACTCAAGCAGCGCATCCTCTCTGCTCCCATCCTGACACTACCAACGGCGGATGAACCTTTTGTGGTGGAGGTAGACGCATCAGAGGTTGGGGTTGGAGCCGTCCTGTCTCAGAGGGGTGAAGACAAGAAGCTTCATCCTTGCGCCTTCTTCTCTCACCGGCTTACCCCGGCCGAGAGGAATTACGATGTGGGGGATCGTGAACTCCTAGCGGTTAAGATGGCATTGAAGGAATGGAGACACTGGCTCGAGGGGGCTTCTCAACCGTTTCAAGTGCTTACGGACCACAAGAATCTGGAGTATATCCAGCAGGCGAAGCGGTTGAACGCCAGACAAGCTCGATGGTCTCTTTTCTTCAGCCGATTTCAGTTTATCCTCACCTATAGACCCGGGTCGAAGAATCTCAAACCGGACGCCTTGTCACGAATCTACTCTCCTGCCATTCGAGAAGATACTGACATGACTGTCGTTCCGGCCGCTAAGATCGTGGCTCCGATCTCGTGGCAAGTGGAGGATACCGTGAAACAAGCTCAAGCCATCGAACCGGGCCCTGGAGGAGGTCCTGCTAATCGGTTGTTTGTTCCCAAGGCAGCAAGGTCCCAAGTCCTTCGGTGGGGGCACTCCTCTCGCCTCACCTGTCACCCGGGCGTAGGCCGCACCTTGGAGTTCATCCAGCGTA
The DNA here is from genome assembly GCF_964263955.1 of Coregonus lavaretus. Taxonomy (NCBI): domain Eukaryota; kingdom Metazoa; phylum Chordata; class Actinopteri; order Salmoniformes; family Salmonidae; genus Coregonus; species Coregonus lavaretus. Next base: position 21,976 of record NC_139991.1, read on the forward strand.
AGTTCTGGTGGCCCACCATAAAAGAAGACGTTGCCACTTTCATCAAGGCCTGTTCCGTGTGCTGCCAGGGCAAATCTTCTCACCTCCGCCCTCAAGGACTCCTTCACCCTCTATCTATTCCCCACCGACCCTGGTCCCATATCTCGTTGGACTTTATTACTGGCCTTCCTCCGTCCCATGGTAATACTACGATCCTAGTCATCATCGACAGGTTTTCTAAGGCGGCCAGGTTTGTTCCTTTGACCAAATTACCTTCTGCCAAGGAAACAGCTGAGTTGGTGATTAACCATGTGTTCCGAGTCTTTGGGATTCCGCAAGATATGGTTTCCGACAGAGGTCCCCAGTTCGCCTCAAGGTTTTGGAAGGCCTTCTGCCAACTCATAGGGGCCACGGCCAGTTTATCTTCAGGGTACCATCCGGAGTCCAATGGCCAAACTGAGAGGATGAATCAGGAGCTGGAAACCACCCTCAGATGCATGGTTTCCAACAACCCGTCCACTTGGTCATCCTTCATTGTTTGGGCCGAGTACGCGCACAACACCTTGTGCTCCTCCTCCACTGGTATGTCCCCGCATGAGTGTCAGTTTGGCTATGCGCCTCTATTGTTCCCGGACCAGGAGGCAGAAGTCAGAGTGCCTTCAGCCTCGAGGTTCATCAGACGCTGTCGGCTTACGTGGAAGAAGGCACGTCTTAATCTTCTGCGTTCCTCTCAGCAGTACCAACGACAAGCCAACAGAGGTCGCCGTCCCGGTCCTACCCTGTACCCCGGCCAGAGAGTATGGCTCTCAACTAAGAACCTACCACTACGGGTGGAGTCTCGCAAGCTGTCCCAGAGGTTCATCGGTCCCTTTAAGATTGCCAGGAGAGTCAATCCCGTTACTTTTCGCCTGCACTTACCCAGATCCCTTAAGATCAATCCAACATTTCACATTTCTTTATTAAAACCTGTTGTTTTTTCTCCCCTTATCCCGGCAGGCAGACCTCCCCCTCCGCCCCGTGTCATCGGTGGCCAGTCGGCTTATACCGTCCACCGGATACTGGATTCCCGCCGGGTGCAGCGTTCCTGGCAGTATCTGGTGGACTGGGAAGGCTACGGTCCCGAGGAGCGCTCCTGGGTTCCTGCCAAGGACATACTGGACCCTGACCTCATTCGTCAGTTCAGGGCCCTCCACCCTGAGAAGGCTGGTAGGAACGTCAGGAGCCGTTCCTAGGAGGGGGATTCTGTCAGGTTTTGGCCATGACTGTTCGGGTTTTGGTCACTAGATGTCCCCATTGCACTTTCTTTGTACCTTTTTGTTTTTCTTGCTCTTATTATTGTTTGCACCTGTAGGTCATTCCCTTGTTAGTATTTAAACCCTGTGTGTTCCTCAGTTCCTTGCTCAGTGTTTGTAAGTTAGCACCCAGCCCCAGCCCAAGCCTTGTTTTATATAGATATTTCTCTGGTGGGATTTTCCAGAGGTTCTCTGGTTTAGTTCTTGTGTTTTGTTTGAGTAGTCTTTTGAGGTTTGTTTTTCCCTGCTGTTTTTTTTTACCACTTTGTGGAGTTTCTTTTGTTTTTTGGAGGTTTTCCTCTTTGTGCCTCTTGGCTTTATTTTTGGACATTGTGGATTTAGTTTCTTTGCCTGAAGATTTTGTTCTTTATTAAACCACCATCTCTAGTACTGCTGTGTCTGCCTCATCTTCTGGGTTCTGACAATTATTAGTGACTGTTTCTCGCACCGGGTCGTGACACTTCCAGTCTGTTATTCTAACTCAATCGGCATGACAGAGTGATCTCCAGCCTTGTCCTCGTTAACACTCTCACCTGTGTTAACGAGAGAATCACTGACATGATGTCAGCTGGTCCTTTTGTGGCAGGGCTGAAATGCAGTGGAAATGTTTTTTTGGAATTAAGTTAATTTTCATGGCAAAGAGGGACTTTGCAATTAATTGCAATTCATCTGATCACTCTTCATAACATTCTGGAGTATATGCAAATTGCCTTCATAAAAACTGAGGCAGCAGACTTTGTGAAAATTAATATTTGTGTCATTCTCAAAACTTTTGACCACGACTGTACATAAATGATAAACTTCCCTCTAGTGTGGATACTCACAAACATTTTATAGTTTGGCTATGTAACTTATAGTTTATCGCTACACTTATACTTGTTTACTTAACTTTTATACTCTATAAATTGACTCCTTCGATTAATTTACTCAGCGCACTGCATTAGGGAAGTAAAGCGGAAGTCGAATCCATCACTTCTGTTGTTTGGCTGTGCCCATAGCAACGCTCGAAAATGAGGTGGATAAGCCTGTGCACAAAACAGCATCACTAACATTGATCCTGTAGATTGTAAAAAGGATTGGGAGCTTGGTTTAGGCCTATTCTTGGTTTAGGCCTACTCTACAGTGGGTGGATGCAGAAGCTACTGTACTTTTCATTTTCATTAAAACACTGACCTTTATCGCAGAGGCTAAAACACTGAGCTCCAATTCTAAAATATACATTTTAATAATAGCAATCTTAAGGTCAAGGATTTATAATCCTTCAGCGAAGTCCATTCTTGAACATTAAATGAAACTCTCAGGATATTGGCGGTCTCTTGATGATTTCCGATGGTAAGTCAAAGGTTATGGAACCCTGTCAGTTCTGAATGGAAATGCAAAGCATTAAATCATGGTACTGAGCAGCTAAGTTAAGTATATTTAGGCTAGGCGAAGGCTACTCTGCAGTAAAATGTTATTGTGGAGAGAGTGAATGGGTCTGTGTTGTGGGTTGGGTTGTCCTTGAATTCTGTGTATGAATCTACTAGCTGAAGGTGAAACCTTCCATGAAACTGCCATGATAAGTGATGTATCAATAGCAATCACAAAATGCAGGTAAGCACAGTGAATGCAATATTTTTGGAAAGTTTTCCTTGGAGCTAAAAGTTGGCAGACAGAACTGCAGAACAGACGAGTACTTTGACCTTATTTCCAATGAAGAGTATAGTTCTCCTCTTACAGTGGCTTGCGAAAGTATTCACCCCCCTTGGCATTTTTCCTATTTTGTTGCCTTACAACCTGGAATTAAAATTGATTTCTTGGGGGTTTGTATCATTTGATTTACACAACATGCCTACCACTTTGAAGATGCAAAACATTTTTTTATTGTGAAACAAACAAAAAATAACACAAAAAAACAGAAAACTTGAGCGTGAATAACTATTCACCCCCCCCCAAAGTCAATACTTTGTAGAGCCACCTTTTGCAGCAATTACCGCTGCAAGTCTCTTGTGGTATGTCTCTATAAGCTTGGCACATCTAGCCACTGGGATTTTTGCCCATTCTTCAAGGCAAAACTGCTCCAGCTCCTTCAAGTTGGATGGGTTCCGCTGGTGTACAGCAATCGTTAAGTCATACCACAGATTCTTAATTGGATTGAGGTCTGGGCTTTGACTAGGCCATTCCAAGACATTTAAATGTTTCCCCTTAAACCACTCGAGTGTTGCTTTAGCAGTATGCTTAGGGTCATTGTCCTGCTGGTAGGTGAACCTCCGTCCCAGTCTCAAATCTCTGGAAGACTGAAACAGGTTTCACTCAAGAATTTCCCTGTATTTAGCGCCATCCATCATTCCTTCAATTCTGACCAGTTTCCCAGTCCTTGCCGATGAAAAACATCCCCACAGCATGATGCTGCCACCACCATGCTTCACTGTGGGGATGGTGTTCTCGGGGTGATGAGAGGTGTTGGGTTTGCGCCAGACATAGTGTTTTCCTTGATGGCCAAAAAGCTCAATTTTAGTCTCATCTGACCAGAGAACCTTCTTCCATATGTTTGGGGAGTCTTCCATATGCCTTTTGGCGAACACCAAACATGTTTGCTTATTTTTTTCTTTAAGCAATGGCTTTTTTCTGGCCACTCTTCCGTAAAGCCCAGCTCTGTGGAGTGTATGCCTTAAAGTGGTCCTATGGACAGATACTCCAATCACCGCTGTGGAGTTTTGCAGCTCCTTCAGGGTTATCTTTGGTCTCTTTGTTGCCTCTCTGATTAATGCCCTCCTTGTCTGGTCCGTGAGTTTTGGTGGGCGGCCCTCTCTTGGCAGGTTTGTTGTAGTGCCATATTTTTTCAATTTTTTAATAATGGATTTAATGGTGCTCCGCAGGATGTTCAAAGTTTCTGATATTTTTTTATAACCCAACCCTGATCTGTACTTCTCCACAACTTTGTCCCTGACCTGTTTGGAGAGCTCCTTGGTCTTCATGGTGCCGCTTGCTTGGTGGTACCTCTTGCTTAGTGGTGTTGCAGAGTCTGGGGCCTTTCAGAACAGGTGTATATATACTAAGATCATGTGACAGAACATGTGACACTTAGATTGTACACAGGTGGACTTTATTTAACTAATTATGTGACTTCTGAAGGTAATTGGTTGCACCAGATCTTATTTAGGTTCTTCATAGCAAAGGGGGTGAATACATACGCACGCACCACTTTTCCGTTATCTATTTTAATTTCTTTTTTTAAACAAGTAATTTTTTTCATTTCACTTCACCAATTTGGACTATTTTGTGTATGTCCATTACATGAAATCCCCAAAAAATCTAATAAAATCAAATCAAATGTTATTTGCCACCGAATACATCAGGTGTAGACATTACAGTGAAATGCTTACTTACAGCCCTTAACCAACAATGCATTTATTTTTTTATAAAAAAGTAAAATAAAACAACAACAACAAAAAAGTGTTAAGAAAAAAAGAGCAGAAGTAAAATAAAATAACAGTAGGGAGGCTATATACAGTATGAAAATGTATGCACTCACTAACTGTAAGTCGCTCTGGATAAGAGCGTCTGCTAAATGACTAAAATGTAAAAGATAATACAGGGGGGTACCGGTGCAGAGTCAATGTGCGGGGGCACCGGCTAGTTGAGGTAGTTGAGGTAATATGTACATGTGGGTAGAGTTAAAGTGACTATGCGTAAATAATTAACAGAGTAGCAGCAGCGTAAAAAGATGGGGTGGGGGTGGGGGGGGGCAGTGCAAATAGTCCGGGTAGCCATGATTAGCTGTTCAGGAGTCTTATGGCTTGGGGGTAGAAGCTAGGCCATTTGGACCTAGACTTGGCGCTCCGGTACCGCTTGCCGTGCGGTAGCAAATCCATTTAAATTAAAGGTTGTAATGCAACAAAATAGGAAAAACGCCAAGGGGGATGAATACTTTTGCAAGGCACTGTAGTAAGAGTGTCGGTTTGTCCAAGGGACAAGGCTTGGTTATGTGCGTAGTGTGTAGCGGTACAGTGTCGTGGTTGTGGTGTTCAGGGGTGTGTTTCAGACCTACCACCTGCCCGCCAGGTGATGTGGTTGAGTAGACTCAGAGGCAGCTGTGCCACCAATGGTACAATGGTATAGTCTTGGGCAACTCAAGGAAGTTTAATTAATTCATAAGTATACAATCCAAGGCACGCCACTCCAGACAACCTTGGTTTTCCAACTCCTTGGTTTGCAGCAGCCCTCTTCAATTTGTTAAAGTCTTCAAAAGTCCAAAACCAAGCAGATGATTTTTGTGTTAGTGCCATCACTCAATTGAAAGGGAAAAATTTCCTATGGACCTTGGGAGAATTTGTGAAGGGAATTGAACAAAGCCTACAATAAAGGTAACCAATCTGCCCCCCACAGAATTAAACAGTATTAAAATGTATCTCTACGCTGCCCCCCTTCTTCCTCACTCCTTTATGGTCTCATGGTTAGCATCACAATAAAGCCTTTTAATTGACATACTAAATAAAGAAATCAGGAAAGAAAACAGCGGTCTCAGAGGAGTGTGTTTTGTGTTTGGCTGGGCCCTGATGCAGTAGCACTGTTCTCCTAATCAGATATGAATGCATGACTGGGAGAGAGGGGCCCCTCTAATTGGCTGTTTGTGTGTGTGTGTGTATGTGTGTGTGTGTGTGTGTGTGTGTGTGTGTGTGTGTGTGTGTGTGTGTGTGTGTGTGTCTGTGTGAGTGTGCATGTGTGTGTGTGTGTGCATGCACATGCTTGTTTATGTGTGTGTGTGTTTGTCTGCCGATTGCTCTGCCTCCTTCAAGGACCCAGCAGCATCCCATTGGTATTCACCCAGGGTCACGGTGTGCTGTTCTAGTAGTGACGCACCACACCATTAGTGAGAGACCCTGGACCCTTCCATTTCCTTAACAAAGGGGACGCTCTCTCTACACTGGGCTGGACTTGATCCTTCCAAGGCATGTCAAACGTCCCCAGAGCCTTTTCTTTACAGCAAAGACACCTTGAAAAATGTTTGCTGCTAACATCTCAATATGTAACATACAGAAGAAGTCTATTTCATTCCAATAACAGTTGTTTTGTAACTGAAAGGTTTTCATCTATTTAAATGACAATCTATTTTCATCTGTAATTGGAAACTTCGGGTGCAATGAGATAGCAACCCATTTTAATGTTTTGGCTCAGTGTTAAATCTTTTATGAAAATAAGTCAATTATTGATATTATCCCTTTTTATGTTATCAGTTTAATTGCACTGAAATGCACTCCGCTTTCTAAATCAAAACGGCTCAAAGTACAGTATCAGGGTATCATAGATATGGTTATGCATTAGTCGCTTAATCAGAATTGGAAAATACATATTCTCATCCACAGATATATGTTAACTGAGGCACAGGAGAACTTAACTAAACCATAACTCAATCAACAGGTGTACACATGAAACAGAATACAAACAGTACCCATATCACTACTAAGCTGTCTACAGAGCAACTGCATAATCAAGAGCCCAAGGACTGAAATGACAACCCACGGAATCTGTTCTCATCTATATTTAATTTCTACAAATGTGAAAAAGGATGCCATGACATTGTTCTACTGAAATGTCTGCCATGCCATTGTTCTACTGAAATGTCTGGCATGCCATTGTTCTACTGAAATGTTTAGCATGCCATTGTTCTATTGAAATGGTCTGCAATATCGCTAAATTCTTTAAGTATCCAGGAGGGTTAGATAAGTGGTTCTGTCCAGCAGTAAAACATCACAATTACACCACAGAAGAAGTGCATAAACTGCCTATTAGGACAAGTGCCCTAATATACTACTATTCACTCTTAGAAAAAAGGTGCTATCTAAAACCTAAAAGGGTTCTTCAGCTGTCCCCATAGGATAACCTTTTGAAGAACCCTTTTTGGTTCCAGGTAGAACCCTTTTGGTTCCATGTAGAACCCTATTGGGTTCCATGTAGAACCCTTTCCCCAGAGGGTTCTATATGGAACCCAAAAGAGTTCTACCTGGAACCAAAAATAGTTCTACCTGGAACCAAAAAGGGTTATCCTACGACAGCCGAAGAACCCCTTTGGAACCCTTTTTTCTAAGAGTGTATGTCGTCAATGTTCTCCAGCTCTGCTATACAGTGCCTTGCAAAAGTTCTTCTATTTTGTTGCATTACAACCTGTAATTTACATTTATTTTTATTTGGATTTCATGTAATGGAAAAACACAAAATAGTCCAAATTGGTGAAGTGAAATGAAAAAAATAACTTGTTTCAAAAAATTCTAAAAAATAAATAATGGAAAAGTGGTGCGTGCATATGTATTCACCCCCTTTGCTATGAAGCCCCTAAATAAGATCTGGTGCAACCAATTACCTTCAGAAGTCACATAATTAGTTAAATAAAGTCCACTTGTGTGCAATCTAAGTGTCACATGATCTCAGTATATACAGTGAGGGAAAAAAGTATTTGATCCCCTGCTAATTTTGTACATTTGCCCACTGACAAAGACATGATCAGTCTATAATTTTAAACAGTGAGAGACAGAATAACAACAAAAAAATCCAGAAAAACGCATGTCAAAAATGTTATAAATTGATTTGCATTTTAATGAGGGAAATAAGTATTTGACCCCTCTGCAAAACATTACTTAGTACTTGCTGGCAAAACCCTTGTTGACAATCAAAGAGGTCAGACGTTTCTTGTAGTTGGCCACCAGGTTTGCACACATCTCAGGAGGGATTTTGTCCCACTCCTCTTTGCAGATCTTCTCCAAGTCATTAAGGTTTCGAGGCTGACGTTTTGCAACTCGAACCTTCAGTTCCCTCCACAGATTTTCTATGGGATTAAGGTCTGGAGACTGGCTAGGCCACTCCAGGACCTTAATGTGCTTCTTCTTGAGCCACTCCTTTGTTGCCTTGGCCGTGTGTTTTGGGTCATTGTCATGCTGGAATACCCATCCCACGACCCATTTTCAATGCCCTGGCTAAGGGAAGGAGGTTCTCACCCAAGATTTGACAGTACATGGCCCCATCCATCGTCCCTTTGATGCGGTGAAGTTGTCCTGTCCCCATAGCAGAAAAACACCCCCAAAGCATAATGTTTCCACCTCCATGTTTGACGGTGGGGATGGTGTTCTTGGGGTCATAGGCAGCATTCCTCCTCCTCCAAACACGGCGAGTTGAGTTGATGCCAAAGAGCTCCATTTTGGTCTCATCTGACCACAACACTTTCAGATGTTCATTGGCAAACTTCAGACGGGCATGTATATGTGCTTTCTTGAGCAGGGGGACCTTGCGGGTGCTGCAGGATTTCAGTCCTTCACGGCGTAGTGTGTTACCAATTGTTTTCTTGGTGACAATGGTCCCAGCTGCCTTGAGATCATTGACAAGATCCTCCCGTGTAGTTCTGGGCTGATTCCTCACCGTTCTCATGATCATTGCAACTCCACGAGTTGAGATCTTGCATGTAGCCCCAGGCCGAGGGAGATTGACAGTTATTTTGTGTTTCTTCCATTTGAGAATAATCGCACCAGCTGTTGTCACCTTCTCACCAAGCTGTTTGGCGATAGTCTTGTAACCCATTCCAGCCTTGTGTAGGTCTACAATATTGTCCCTGACATCCTTGGAGAGCTCTTTGGTCTTGGCCATGGTGAAGAGTTTGGAATCTGATTGATTGATTGCTTCTGTGGACAGGTGTCTTTTATACAGGTAACAAGCTGAGATTAGGAGCACTCCCTTTAAGTGTGTGCTCCTAATCTCAGCTCGTTACCTGTATAAAAGACACCTGGGAGCCAGAAATCTTTCTGATTGAGCGGGGGTCAAATACTTATTTCCCTCATTAAAATGCAAATCAATTTATAACACTTTTGACATGCGTTTTTCTGGATTTTTTTGTTGTTATTCTGTCTCTCACTGTTCAAATAAACCTACCATTAAAATGATAGACTGATCATTTCTTTTTCAGTGGGCAAACTTACAAAATCAGCAGGGGATCAAATACTTTTTTCCCTCACTGTATACACCTGTTCTGAAAGGCCCCAGAGTCTGCAACACCACTAAGCAAGGGGCACCACCAAACAAGCAGCACCATGAAGACCAAGGAGCTCTCCAAACAGGTCAGGGACAAAGTTGTGGAGAAGTACAGAGCAGGGCTGGGTTGTAAAAAAATATCTGAATCTTTGAACATCTCATGGAGTACCATTAAATCCATTATAAAAAAATTGAAAGAATATAGCACCACAACAAACCTGCCAAGAGAGGACCGCCCACCAAAACTCACAGACCAGGCAAGGAGGGCATTAATCAGAGAGGCAACAAAGAGACCAAAGATAACCCTGAAGTTGCTGCAAAGCTCCACAGTGGAGATTGGTGTATCTGTCCATAGGTCCACTTTAAGCCATACACTCCACAAAGCTGGGCTTTACGGAAGAGTGGCCAGACTAAAGCGTTTGTTGTTCACCAAAAGGCATGTGGGAGACTCTCCAAACATATGGAAGAAGGTACTCTGGTCAGATGAGACTAAAATTGAGCTTTTTGGCCATCAAGGAAAATGTCTGGCGCAAACCCAACACCTCTCATCACCCCGAGAACACCATCATGTTTTTCATTGGCAGGGACCGGGAAACTGGTCAGAATTGAAGGAATGATGGATGGCGCTAAATACAGGGAAATTCTTGAGGGAAACCGGTTTCAGTCTTCCAGAGATTTGAGACTGGGACGGAGGTTCACCTTCCAGCAGGACAATGACCCTAAGCATACTGCTAAAGCAACACTTGAGTGGTTTAAGGGGAAACATTTAAATGTCTTGGAATGGCCTAGTCAAAGCCCAGACCTCAATCCAATTGAGAATCTGTGGTATGACTTAAAGATTGCTGTACACAAGCAGAACCCATCCAACTTGAAGGAGCTGGAGCAGTTTTGCCTTGAAGAATGGGCAAAAATCCCAGTGGCTGGAAATGGAGAGGACTGCAAACTTCCCAAACATTGTACTTCTATACTATTGATCGTCAGACTATCCATAGGGAATTCTAAGAAAATTAGAGGAGAGAGAACATCCAGATGTTGTACTATTCCACTTCTTCTCTGACCTCATCTCCAAGATAAATCAACCCTGTAAGCCATTCAACTGTAACCATAATTACTCATTTGTATCGAAGTGGGAGAGCATGTTCTGGTTTGTGTGTGGAGGGGGGGGGGGGGGGGGGGGGGGGTGCTCAATGACAACCCTGCAGTTCATAAAGAGCAATTAGCCCCATCTGACTTGGCTAATTAAGGAAGAAGATTGATGAGAGAGAGAAACAGCAGATTATGTAGGGAGAAGTGTGGCGGTAGTGAAAGGGAAGGTGGACGACCGTAAGAAGCCTGACCGCAATACTATTACCACCCACACTAATGCCCTGCTGCTGTAGACCGGCTTTGATCACTGCCTGAAGACAGTTTGTTACTGCTAATGTATTGTGGAGCTACTGTGTTTACAACAGAAAGCAAACATACCAACATGGTTGGGGAGTAACTGATCATGTAATCCCATTTTTTATTTTACTGTAATCGGTTACATTACAAGCAAAAATATTGTAATCGGATTACAGATACTTTTGAAAAACTAAATTATTGCTTCTTGGATTATTTTTTAATTCAGAAAGTGCATGATGACGAAAAAATGCATGATGACATCTTTCTGTTTTCTCAATGACATTCAATTCAGCATAGAAAAAAGGCTCAAGTTTAAGTTCGTTCCACCTGATAGAGTCTGACCACAAGATAGAAACCACTATGACGACTCACCAAATGCCTTTGATGGATACTTTTTGTATTCTTCTAATGCCTCTTAAGGGGAAAGTAATCGAAAAGTATTCAGATTACGTTACTGAGTTTGGTTAATCCAAACGTTACTGATTACAATTTTGGACAGGTAACTAGTAACTGTAACAAATTGCATTTAGAAAGTAACCTACCCAACCCTGCATACCAACATACAATAAATAGCCAGTATGATTGATTTAAAAAACTCTGTTCACTACAGTGCTTGATAATATGCTGTCCATGTGTCACATGCTCAATTTTTACATAGTGCTCATCTCAGTAAGTGTACTGTTGAAAACTGTTACCACCAAGGATGTGCCATAGAGAGAAGATGATTGTCACCAACACCACTGTGCACATAGTACATAATATAACACATAACACTGTGGACATACCATCTCCAACAGCTTCTGCACAATGGAAATCCCTTAATCAATTGTCCATTAAAATAATTTTATAAGAGCTATTATTTTTTGCCTTTCAGTGCTGAAAGGGGGCTGGACTTAAAAAAGAACAGCGCAGGCCAACCATAATCACAAGTTTCAGGTAAGCAGTCTGTCATTGATACACAGTGTAAACACCATATTAATTTCAACATAACAAATACACTGCTTCCATCTATAACAGTCATTCCATTTAAAGACATGCATTCAGGACTAACAGTCCTTCTCCATTTAACATGCGCTTTACAATCTTCTCAGCATATGATTTATACAGGTGTCACAATAGCAGGCAACATTCTCTCACGTTGCTATTGTAATAATAACTCAACACTGATTGAGCCTGCATGCATCTCAAGGATGCAAAGCCCTACTGTCTGTCATACAATAGTCTCCGTGGCAACACTTGACCTGCTTCTTTGTATCAGAGGTGTTCTTGGTGCATTACGGTAATCTGATGAAATGTGTTTCAAATTGTTTGTACACTTCTCAAAGGCACTGGCTTTATTGCAACTGAACTCAACAGAAGGCACAGCGTTAGAGCTGCTGGCAGGAATATTAAGTGAACCAGTCGTAGCAATATGGATTATAAATGAGGTTATTTTGCACTGCAGAGCTCTGCAAACCGACGCAAAGACTTCTCTCTTTGTAATAAATCATTCCCTTTCAGACAGCCCTGTACACTTAGGGCATTGTTTAATACTATCTGCAAAAGCGAGAGATGGAATATACACTGAGTGTACAAAACATTAAGAACACCTGCTCTTTCCATGTCATAGACTGACCAGATTAATCCAGGTGAACGCTATGATCCCTTATTGATGTCACTTGTTACATCCACTTCAATCAGTGTAGATCAGGGATGGGCAACTGGCAGCCCAGTTATATATATTTTTTTATACATTTTCTTGGAACTCAGTCGGGGTCTCAACTTACTGAGAGTTAGAGTAATAGAATACACAAGGTGCGATTTCGAAATTTGGTTGTGCATCTGCAGTCACTCTATTAGTCCATGTCAGCAAACAAAAAATGGATTGGTAAGTTAGTCTAGCAGTCTGCTGTCTAAACTTGTAGTAAGCATGATCGAATTACCGACCAGGGTGGGGCCCATTGATCATCAGCTATCATATTAAGAACTGCAAACATTTGCCTCTACCTAATGGCAAAATGTGTAGAATTGCAGGAAATTAGCTGTAAAACTCAAGCTGCAATTCAATATTAGGAAGGAGTGTTTGGTAAACTCAGTGTATTTGATTTATTGATAATAATGAACTTTCAGGAAATGTTGCATCGTGTCACGGGAGTCATAATAAAAAAGGATTCTAGAGAGAAATCCCTAGCAAGCAGTAAATGTAGCAGAGTAAGATTTTCTGGAATAGCATTTTCGTCCCTCGCCACCCCTTTCAATAAAACAACATGAAAATGCAATTTATTTGTCAGCGCTGCTTGTGAGATAAATATTTTGTCAGAGAACCTGAGATGCCGAGGCCAAAAGATGAAGCAACATTTTTCTCTCAACAAACCTCATCCTACGCAGTTGTGTGTTGTTGGTAGAAATATGCCTGAAGGTTAGGATAACTTCTATATATTTCACACAAAAAAACACCTTTATTTATACAGGTAAGTCAATTAAGACACATTTCTTCTTCTTCTTCTTCTTCTTCTTCTTCTTCTTCTTCTTCTTCTTCATCTTCTTCTTCTTCTTCTTCTTCTTCTTCTTCTTCTTATTATTATTATTATGACCTGTCATCGATCATGCTATGATCATTGATGTACATTGATATAGGCTTTTGTTGTAATGCCCACTCATGTTCTTAGGCTCTGGAACAGCCACAAAAGTGGTGGAAAGTGCTTTACTGTAGCTAGACAAGAACATGATCCAACATCACTGAAGAGGCAGGAGAAAAAGCCCACATTATGTTGTAGGGTTTATTGGATAAACCTCTTTCACTGTGTTCTGTTTGTCTCTGCACAAAGTTGACCAGCAACTAAAATATGTTATGCAGACTAGATAAAATGGCGTACTGTCTTTTTACCTATAGCCACAGCATTAAAACAGATACATCACAAAATACTAATGTCTTATGCATAAAATATTAATGTCTTATTCACTGGTCATAACTTAGGAAGCCTTGAGTCATTCATAGAATCATTGTGGATAGAGCTAATATACAGTAGCATGATGCTTTTATGATTGGACAGGACAGCACAGATCTTGTAGAGTACGATGAGGATGAGGGATTTCTAATGGTCCTTGCTATCCGGTATCCTTGGGACGTTCCTGAAGTTGAACATTAAAATGGTTAAGGTAAGGGTTGGCGTTAGGGTTAGGTAAGGGTTATGGTTAAGGTTAAGGTTAGAGTTAGGTTTTAAGGTAGGGATGTTCCAAGGATGAACAGCACTAACTGAATTCAAATTGCTCTAATAACCGGGAGATGAGATTTGCACCATGCTGCATTGTGGGAAATGAAAGTTGGCATCAAAAGTGCCTCCTCTGTTGAACAGGAGCTCAAATCAGTAGGATTTAGCACAAGTTAAGTATTAGGGCTTGGTGACTCTGTGATGAGGTGATGTTGAAAGTGTCAGGCGCAGGAGGGTAATTCACAGAATAACAGGCTTTATTCCGCAACTACAGAGTTACGCAGGAACGCGTCAAAACACTCCAGTACGCAAAACAGGCACACTGGAAAATACAAGGCACACAGGAAAATATCCCGGCAATACAAAATACAAGGAGCTCCACCGAGCTTCACTACTCTCCACAATAACCACACACAAAGACAAGGGGGCAGAGGGAACACTTATACAGGTACTGATGAGGGGATACACACCAGGTGTGTGTAATAAACAAGACAAAACAAATGGAATCATGAGATGAGGAGTGGCAGTGGCTAGAAGGCCGGTGACGACGACCGCCGAAGCCTGCCCGAACAAGGAGAGGAGGCAGCATTGGAGGAAGTCGTGACAGTACCCCCCCTTGACGCGCAGCTCCAGCAGCGCGCCGACACCGGCCTCGGGGACGGTCAGGAGGACGCGGAGCAGGGCGAGCCGGATGGGATGGTGGAAATCCCGCAACAGGGAGGGATCGAGGATATCCCTCACAGGGACAATCCACGAAGTACTGAAGGCCCTCCACCCGACGCCTCGAATACAGTATGGAACGGACAGAGTGTGCCGTGACCCCCTTGATGTCCAGAGGGGCGGAGGGACCTCCCGCACCTCAGACTCCTGGAGCGGACCAGCCACCACTGGCTTGAGGAGAGACACATGAAACGAGGGGTTAATACAGTAATCTGGAGGGAGTAGTAACCTATAGGCAACCTTGTTCATTCTCCTCATGACATTGAACGGCCCAACAAACCGCAGGATCAGCTTCCGGCAGGGCAGGCGGAGGGGCAGATTCCGGGTCGAGAGCCAGACCCGATCACCCGGTACAAAGACCGGGGCCTCCCTGCGGTGGTGGTCAGCGTTGGCCTTCTGGCAACGCAAAGCGCATTGGAGGTGGACGTGAGCAGCGTTCCACGTCTCCTCCGCTCGTCGAAACCAGTCATCCACTGCAGGTGCCTCGGTCTGGCTATGATGCCATGGTGCCAGAACCGGCTGATAACCTAAAACACATTGAAATGGCGTTAGGTTAGTGGAGGAGTGGCGGAGAGAGTTCTGGGCATATTCGTCCTTAGCCAAAGTAGACCACCAGTACTTTCCGGTCAGGCAGCGCACTGTACGACCGATACCTGGGTGACCAGAGAAGGGGGACGTGTGTGCCCAATATATCAGACGGTCACGGAAAAGAGCAGGCACGTACTGCAGCCCAGCTGGACACTGACGTGGAGATGGCTCTGTGCGTAACACCCGCTCTATGTCCGCATCCATCGCCCATACTACCGGCGCCACAATGCAGGAGGCCGGGATTATGGGGGTGTTTGTCTATGGGCCTCTCCTCTGGGTCATACAGCTGTGACAGTGCGTCTACCTTCACGTTCTTCGTACCCGGGATGTAAGATAGGGTGAAATCAAACCGGGTGAAGAATAGGGCCCACCTGGCCTGGCGAGGGTTCAGCCTCCTTGCTGCCCGGATGTACTCCAGGTTACAGTGGTCCGTCCAGACGAGGAAAGGGTGTTTTGCCCCCTCGAGCCAGTGCCTCCACACAGTCAGGGCTCGGACAACAGCCAACAGCTCCCGATCACCAACGTTGTAGTTCTGCTCCGCCGGGCTGAGCTTCTTGGAGAAGAAGGCACAGGGGCGGAGCTTGGGTGGTGTGCCCGAGCATTGAGACAGGACAGCGCCGATCCCTACCTCGGACTCATCCACCTCCACTACGAACGGTAGTGATGGATCGGGATGGTACTGGGGCTGAGGTGAACAGAACCCTCAGGTTACTGAAGGCCCTGTCAGCCTCAGCAGACCAGCGGAGCCGGGACAGCCCACCCTTCAACAGGGATGTGATGGGAGCTGCAACCTTGCCAAAGCCCCGGATAAACCTCTCATAGTAGTTGGCAAAGCCAATAAAGTGCTTCACCTTCTTAAACGTGGTCGGAGTCAGCCAATTACGCCTGGCTGAAATGCGATCTCCCTCCATCTCTACACCTGAGGTGGTAATTCGGTATCCAAGGAAGGAGACGGACTGTAGGAAAAACAGACACTTTTCTGCCTTGTCATAAAGGTTATGTTCCAAAAGTCGGGCCAGCACTTTGCGAACAAGGGACACATGCTCGGCACGCGTAGCGGAATACACCAGAATGTAATCGATGTAGACCACTACACCGTGACCAAGCATGTCCCAAAACACCTTGTTCACAAAGGACTGGAAGACGGAGGGAGCGTTCATCAAACTGTAAGGCACACTAGGGGATTCGTAATGCCCTGTGGTTGTGCTGAATGCTGTCTTCCACTCAACCCCTCTCGGACACGCACCAGGTTGTACGCACTCCGGAGATCTAATTTTATGAAGAAGCGCGCCCCATGCATTTACTCGATCACAGATGGAATGAGGGGTAGAGGATAACTATAACGTGTAGTTTCCTTATTCAGTGCTCGGTAATCAATGCAAGGGGACAGAACTCCATCTTTCTTCTTCACAAAAAAGAAACTTGAGGAGGCGGGCGAAGTGGAGGGACGTATGAACCCCTGGTGCAGGGACTCGGACACATATGTTTCCATAGCCTCCGTTTCAGCCTGCGACAGGGGGTACACGTGACTCCTGGGAGGCACAGCGTCTTCCCAGAGGTTTATCACGCAATCCTCCGCCGGATGCGGTGGTAATTTGGTCGACTGTGTTTTGGAAAACGCGTGCGCCAAATCGAGGTATTCGGGGGGAATGCGCACGGTGGAGGTAGTGTCTGGACTTTCCACTGTGGTCGCACCAACAGAAACACCTTGACACCTACCCTGACACTCTCGCGACCACCCCGTGAGAACCCTCTGCGGCCATGAAAAGGTGGGGTTGTGTAGTGCTAACCATGGAAGACCTAACACAACAGGGTAATCAGGAGACTCAATAATAAAAAAAAGTGACTTGCTCTCGATGCGTCTCGTATGTAACCATAGTGACTGGTGCTGTAACTTCCCAATGAACCCGGACCCTAATGGTCAACTGTCAAGTGCTCTGATGGGGAGTGGAATGGCTTCATCATCTCGTGATCCGGGTTGGGGGTGGGGGGGGGGGGGGTTAGAATAGGCAGGTCCCTTCCAGGATGTCCTCTAGAAGCCAGCAGGTTGTCTAACCGGATGGCCATGTCCACCAGTTGATCGAAGGACAACGTGGTGTCCCGGCAGGCTAGCTCCCTTCGGACTTCCTCTCGTAGCTGGCATCGGAAGTGGTCGATGATGGCCCGCTCGTTCCACCCGGACCCAGCCACTAGAGTCCAAAACTCCAGGGCGAAGTCCTGCGCGGTCCCCTGTCTCAGGTGGACCAGCCGCTCGCCCACCTCTCTACCTTCGGGCGGGCGGTCGAAGACTGCCCGGAAGAGGCGAGCGATCTCTCCGTAGTTCTCCAACCTTCACCTTCGCCTCCTTCACTCCAAACCGCGTTGGCCCACTCCAGGGCTTTCCCTGAGGGACAGGAGACGAGGGCGGACACCTTCTCCCGCTCCGATGGAGCCATGCTGACGGTTGTACAGTAGAGGTCCAGCTGCAGGAGGAATCCCTGGCAGTGGGCAGCTGTCCCGTCATACTCCCTTGGTCGGGATAGTTGAATCCCTCTGGGTGCTGGGGTGTGGGTGGCTGGATCCGGTCGCTCAGCTGATCTTGAAGGATCGGGTCCTCTCCTCTCCAGGCATTGGACTACCTGGAGAACTCAATCCATCGCTTCTCCCAAGCTGGCTAGCATATCAGAATGCTCCCGGACCCATGGCACGACTCCAGGCAGGTGCTCCTCTCCTGCTGACTCCATGTTTGGGTGTGTGATTCTGTGATGAGGTGACGTTGAAAGAGTCAGGCGCAGGAGGGTAATTCACAGAATAACAGGCTTTATTCCGCAACCACAGAGTTATGCAGGAACACGTCAAAACACTCCAGTACGCAAAACAGGCACACTGGAAAATACAAGGGACACAGGAAAATATCCCGGCGATACAAAATACAAGGAGCTCCACCAAGCTTCACTACTCTCCACAATAACCAATCACACACAAAGACAAGGGGGAAGAGGGAACACTTATACAGGTACTGATGAGGGGATATGAACCAGGTCATGAGATGAGGAGCAGCAGTGGCTAGAAGGCCGGTGACAACGACCGCCGAAGCCTGCCCAAACAAGGAGAGGAGGCAGCTTCGGAGGAAGTCGTGACAGACTCATTATTCTCACAGCGCTACGCTACCTCCTCTTACAGTATCACTCCATATCTCTCCATGCAGTGTGATACACTCCAACAGCAATACAGAGACAGATATGAGTGAGCCACAATGCAGACTCCACTGTCTATGACTAGCGTCATGATCAGGGATATTCACTGCTGCCGTATGTTCTAGACCTCCATGCACTAGTGTATGAAATATAATTGCATGCAATTTGACCTTGTTTGGATACAGCATTTGTTTTTCAGTGATATTGGCTGGGACATTTCTTGTTGTGTTGAATGAATGGTAGAAATGGCAGAAAGAATGACAGGATTGTAATGCAGAATTACGCAAGTCTACAGTATAAGTGTACAAGAGTTTTACAAAACACGTTGAATTCCGTTATCAGTTGTACAGTATGTATGCAAATTGCTCTAACGGTGATAGTTATTTTAAAATACAGTACAAGGGGATATTAAAAAACACTGAAACAATTACAGTAAATACTGGTAAATGGATTATTACAGAATCTCATAGGCAGTCAAGAGTAATATTGTTTAATAATTAGCTATTCTTTAAACAGTTATGAGGTTATTGTACCATTTGGTCACATGATAATGTCTTCTGCTATAGCTTTCTTTTGAGGAAGGTTTTCTCTCCATATTAAATTCTCTCAAAATCAATATAAAATTGCTCAATTTCTCAGAGCAGGCAAACCTTCAGTGCAATATATGGCTATATCTCTTGGTATAAGAGAATAAAACCCTTAATTTAGACAGCAATAAAACCAGTGGGCTTAGAGAAACTGATTCTTTCCAGGACATTAATCATGAAAATTTAATGGATATCAAATA
Source organism: Coregonus lavaretus (assembly GCF_964263955.1). Lineage (NCBI taxonomy): Eukaryota > Metazoa > Chordata > Actinopteri > Salmoniformes > Salmonidae > Coregonus > Coregonus lavaretus. The sequence goes on from NC_139991.1 coordinate 41,087, forward strand.
TTTAATACAGTAGAATGTACAACTTGTATTACTATGGCTTTCTTCAAATCGATCATGTAGGGGGGGTTATCCATAATTAAAATGATGCTAGCTAGGGCAAATCATTAAGATGTATTTTTTTTCCTTCTCCCTCCTTCAGAAATGTGAAATATACAGGTATACCCTGCTAGTGATGTATAGGCTATTAGAGGCTGAAATAAATTATTGCTGTTTCTTATAGAAATGACTGCTTCATTATATTAGAGATATAACAGTATGCAATATTTCAAGTGCAATTGGCCCTCACTTTTGGCCTCTGAAACATTTATTATGTTTAGAGAAAATGTTAACATTGGAGTTGAAATAGGCTACATAAAATCTGTCATATTTAGACGTCTAATTATTATGGAGTAATATGGGGCCAAACAGAAACATTTTTCCCTTGTTATTTTATTCCTGCAACCATCGATTAAGTTCAGTCTTACATCCATATTGCTTGCTAACTCTTACAGTATATTACAAAAGGATTCTGCATCCATATTTATAACTCTTCAGAATAAGGACTCAGCAATCTTTCTACTGCTATCGATTGGTGAAGTCTGCACATAATGCTTTTGTCATTCATCTCAAAACAATGTTGTTCCTCATCGCTCACTAGAGCCACAGAGCATGGCTTGAGATTTGTGTGGTACAAATGGCCTCCGAACCTTTGAAACCCAGATTAGTAGCAGCACATAGATGAGGACACTGTGAAACTGGTAGCGGCTCTAAAACAGTGTAACCTGTCGACCAGCTGTCAAACGGGTTACCATGAGTGTCAGATAAACTGACACGTGTCAACCTGTATACTTACTAATTCCACACATACACACAAGCGCACATCTCTCTCTCTCTCTCTCTCTCTCTCTCTCTCTCTCTCTCTCTCTCTCTCTCTCTCTCGCTCTGACTGAATGTGTAGAATTCTTAAAGTTGGCCCAACTCTCTAGCTACATGGCTCTGGCCCAATCAGCCTATTGGCTCATTCGTAATCTCATACAGTAGTATCTGCTATCGCCTGCTGATGACCTACTGCCATATTGTGGCAGGTGAAGGGTTAAAACATCACATCTTCTCAGATTCAGTGTGGATCCATAGGATCTCTAGGATCTATAGTATAGGGATTGGCTTCAATCAGGTCTGATAACGCAACAGATTAAAAAAGGATGAGAGGCCTGTGTGTGTGTATATGACAGAATTACCACTTTGTGCGTAAAACCTATCAATGTCCATTAATCTGCACCCTGAGCTCGGACTGCACTCTAATGTCACTTGACAGAATGACCCCCCCCAGTAGTAGAATATGTAATGTTGTAATCAAGGGTCTATCTATTTATCAGAGCCATAACTTGCCATTTGGTCCAAGGTATAATGTAGGAATCAAGGTGGCTCTTGTCTTGGTAGTCTTGGAGGTGACTACTACAGTAACATGGGAGTACAGAGAGCCCCCCATACCTTCCCCTCTGGCCCTGTGATACTGGAGGAACTTAGGCCAGTCCCCTTTATAGGAATTCCTCCATTCATCCACAGATACCTTCCCCCCTCCTTCCATCTCAGTGGCTTTGCTCCATCTTTAATCACCTGATGTACTCCTGAAAGCCCAACACTTCAAACAGAGAGAGAGAAGGACTCCTAGCTAGCGAATCAGGGCAAGGTTTTCATGCTTCCATGTGAGCAGCAGCAGCAGCTATTATTGTCCTCCTTCCGTCATATGATTGATTAAATAAGAGAGATCAATACTTGTAACTACTGTAAATAATGTATCATATCTTGTGCTGCCTGTGTTTTGGGATCTGAGTGTCATTGCCGCTTCAAGACTTGAAAGAGTGCAGCTATTCTGTGTGATGAGTGTGGACAGATTCCCTCACTTTGTAGCTACACAGGGCAGTATGGAGGCAATTAATAATGTAGCAGGACTATAAAGGCATCATATAAGGAGAGTATGATGGATTTATTAAACAGTTACCAGTGTAGAGGTGTTTTCACCATACTACTGTGTTCTTCATAGGCGTTGAAAGGTTTTTAGGCCTGTGTAATTCCAACTATGAAACTAACGAATCTTGGCAGTGGACAGGGATGTAGGGATGTAGAGATATACTGTAAGGATATGTTTAGTTTTTCTCTATGAAATATTACGTTGAGTCTACATGACAAATGGCAAAAATAGATTCCGGATCCTGGAATTTTGCCATCTTTGATCCATCAAACCAGCTGATGTTGACATTTCAGCTAATATACAGTACAGGGTATCAAAAATGCATAGAGGCGGAGTGCAAATGGACAATACAAAGGATCCTTTTACATCACTGTCGAAAGACTGTACACAGCCTCCCACAGTTAACACTCCATTACACAAGCATGAAGTTTACCCAACAAAACAAAACAAACTCCCAAAGATGTTGCCATATGAAACAGTGAAGAGGTGAGTCCTTGGAGCAGTCAGAGTTTCACAGTCCAGAGTGGTAGAGTGGTCTGCAGTGTTTTACTGATTCACGTACCCTCCTGCATCATTTATAAATGTTTACCCAGCACTAAATATGCTCCAGCACTGCTGTTTAGGAGCCTAACATCAGTGCAGTGGATGAGAGGGCTGCCGTAACATGAACCCAAAGTTCACTACAGCATTAATAAGGTAAGGACACAAACAGATTGTTATAGGACACACACACTCTCACTGACGCAAGGCCGTTAGACTGGGATTACTATGCAGTTGGTATTTTTTGGGTTCAGTGTCTCACAGAGATGCTGTGTTGGTCCATAGATTTAGAATGACTAGAATGTTCTAGAGATTCTACTTCTATGTCTTGGCCAACACTCGTCTTCTAGAACGCTCAGTGCTGCTGCACGTGACCTTTGTTCCTGGCAACAGACATCTTGTCCCCTGACTGGTTTTAACGTGAGGAGAGACCATGCAATGATAACTCACTGTTGACATGCCTAATAGTACCCTCACTTTAGGCTGGCCTGTTCAACAGATCCCTATATAGTTACAAACGATGGATATGATATGCTAAGCTACCCCTATCTGTTTACAATACCAGTTTGTTATTGTAGTAGAGGATTTGTTCCTCAATGACCAATTAATGACTAATGTTGAATAAACTAAAAAGCGTATTTGATTCTGCATTGGCCATGGTGCAGAGATAGGTAAAGATACATCAACATGTATCTTGTTGCAATTACAAAATACCTTAAAGACCAATGTAACAACAACAAAAAAATGACATTACATTACAATACAAAATACATAAGGGGTATACATTTGCAAGTAGACCCCTTAACTACACAAAAGTAGAGGTTACAGAAACATTTGACTTGCTATGGCTGTGATGTGGTTGTTTATCTACCTTAGTTGAATGCACTGACTGTAAGTCACTCTGGATAAGAGCGTCTGCTAAATAACCCAAATGTAAATGTAAATAAAAAAAATGAACACTTGAAAAGCACACTGTGTATTATTCAGATGAGCTCCGCCCCCAAACAATTTGTATTTTAATCAAATGTGGCCTTGTTTGGGGGTGGAGCTCATTAGAATAATACCCAGTGTGCTTTGCAAGCGTTCACTTTTACATTTACAATTACATTTGGGTTATTTAGTAAATGCTATTATCACACCATAGTGCCACACACTTCTGATACCAATGCAGCAAATGTAGGGTGATAGAGGGCCAAAACATTGTGAACTGCTATTAAAAATTGTATAGAAAAGTATTTTGTTACAAAATAGAGTACATTGGATTGTAGTTCAGGCCAGTGAAATAAAAATGACAAAATACTCAAAAGTAATAGAAATACGTATTGCAAATATATGTAACATAAATAAATCAATTCTGCCCATCTCTGTACTGTGCCATCCCAATTATGTATATAAATGTATGTCTAGTTCCATAAGCATTGGGATATTGTTATAACAAGGATTAGAGATAAAATGGAGTAGGCTAGGAAAGCTACCTGCAGTCCTCCAGAAAGATGTTCCCTGGTGACTAGATTTCATCTTCCTTAAAAGGAGTCATTAAGCTGTAGTGACAGAGAAATGAATCCGCTCTAGTGGCGGGAACAGCTTCTCATCGCCAATCATTAGGTTAACACTCCATAATCACCCCTTCATGCTGTGTGTTCATCAGCTTGCCTCTCCCTCTCTCCCTCTCTCCCTCTCTCCCTCTCTCCCTCTCTCCCTCTCTCTCTTTGTGTACTGATGCTTATTATTCTGCCACAATGTGTAAAGCGTAAATCTAAAGGCAGCTAGCTAGCTCGAGTCTCTCTCTCTCTCTCTCTCTCTCTCTCTATCTCTCTCTCTCTCTCTCTCTCTCTCTCTCTCTCTCTCTCTCTCTCTCTCTCACTCTCTCTCTCTCTCTCTCTCTCTCTCTCTCTCTCTCTCTCTCTCTCTCTCTACGCCGCTGCCTGCTATCGTATCGGAGAGGCAGGCCACTATCACCGGGGCAGGATGGAGGAAATTGCTCCATAAAACAAAAATAATACCCAATAAAACAAGAGAGCAACTGGCATTTACAACATAAAACTGAAAGATTACCATGAAAGTACATCGGTAAACACACAGTTATTTCTCCAGTTTAATCCAAATTGCAACCTTGTGGTTCTGTTCTGCCTCTCTATCTGAAGTTTCGAGGCCTTGGCTCAGCTGTATATTACAATGAGGTATTTGAGTTTTTAGATTAAATGGTATTCAATGATAAAAGTCCATGATAGCGGCAGGCATGCAGGGTTGAATATTTCCAAAGGTTTTTCTGGGATGATAGAGAGAGAGAGCTCCTCCGATGGAACAATCTGTCTTCATTGAACCCCTGACTTGATGAGGCAACCGGAGAGGTAATTAAAGTTGAAATGTTGGCTAGCTGATCTCCACAGCACTGCACAGCCCACGCTGCTTTGAGACAGTAACAAGCTACAACAACAAAATACATCTTCAAGTTATGGCCAATCATCTCTCATTTTCATCTCTCGCCAACTTGCAAATTCTATTTGATCCAGGAACAGCCTTAAAGGATTAAGACTTCTTTATAGGATCTAAGATTGTCTACAGATGAATAATAATAAAATGTTCTTCCACAATATCAAACAGTATCTTACAACAGGGATACAAAATAATGTTCGCAATATAGGGCAAACAAATCGTACACTGTAAATGTAATTCTGAGAAAAGGATACATTTAATCTGGATTTGGATTCTAATCCTTTACTTCGTTATGACTCTTTATTACTTATTGTTAGTATCAGTCACACCAAGTCAGTAACATAGAGGGGAATACATTCATTGGCATTGGAATGCTTTTCTTGCAACATTTAGGCTCCATGTTGTTACTATAATGGCTGCTAAATAAGGTATGAAGCTCAGTGGTCCTATATAATGAGATTGTTATACAGTAGATTAATGGTTATCATTATCAATAATGGATTCATTTTCTGAGTTTTGTTATTTCCTCTCTATTGTCAGCTTTGATAGCAACATGATGACCATACAGTAGCTTTGTTGACAATATTATTTCAGTATGAAATGCTTAATGTGTATGTTTAGTCTAAACATAACATTATCCCTGAAAGGTAATCAGTGGTGAACCAAAAAACATGTCAGCACATGTCCATGTGATTGCACTGGCCATAGATTTCTTATAGTAGGCTATGTGTCACTGTAATTGTTCTTTACTCACGTTGTTGATAGGAATGTCAGAATTTCTGTTTGCCATCAATATCCGCTATTCACAATAAACCGGTAATTGCAAATAAATGAACCATGTCACTGTAGAGCAGAGGATAGGTTCTCCCCCTGCATAATTTAAATAATTAAAAATTATTTAACTGGAGCAAATGGCAACAATGGTTATCAAAGGTATTTATTTTTCATTGGTTGATTTTGTGGTGTTTTTTTGCTGTGGACACTTTGACTAATGCAAAACATGCTGAATAAAAATAAGTCTATAATACAAAAACCCAGGCCAACATTTCCTGATTTAATGTGCAACTGTAGATAAATAAATACACTGTCTGTCTACTAAACATATTCATGGGATTGTTTTCCTCAATATAATGAGTATGGTTTGCTTTTAAAACCTCCCATTTGTAAATGTTGTGGATGAAATGGAATCGCAATGTGTTTGCGTGTTACATGAGTGATGTTGTATTAAAGCCAAGGCCCCAATCTATTCAAGAGCTCTGTGCTGCCCTATCTCCACAATTTAGTTAGCTCTGCGCAATCACTGTCTATTCAAGGGCTGAGAAATTGAGTTTCAAGCCTGAAGCAGTACCAGCCTCGTAGAATAGGCAGAGAGAGAGAGAGAGAGAGAGAGAGAGAGAGAGAGAGAGAGAGAGAGAGAGAGAGAGAGAGAGAGAGAGAGAGAGAGAGAAATGAGTCTAGGTGTATCTATCTTTATACTCTCATAACCAAACTGCAAAGAGCAAAGCAACATGCAATGTCCTTGAAAACTAAATGTACGCAACACTTCAGAATGTTTGGAACAACCATGAGAAACACAGGGTTTCTGGTGTGTAGGTCCAGTGTGTGTATACCCAGCAAACCGTGAACATTCCCAGAACATTAACTAAGATTCCCATGAAGTTCTAGTTCGTTTTTTTTTTGTATTTTGTAAAAAATTTTAAATATCCTTGGAAGGTTCTCCTAACATTCACTAAGATGTTGTGCAAAACATCTACAGTGGGGAAAAAAATATTTAGTCAGGCACCAATTGTGCAAGTTCTCCCACTTAAAAAGATGAGAGAGGCCTGTAATTTTCATCATAGGTACAAGTCAACTATGACAGACAAAATGAGAAAAAAAATCCAGAAAATCACATTGTAGGATTTTTAATGAATTTATTTGCAAATTATGGTGGGAAATAAGTATTTGGTCACCTACAAACAAGCAAGATTTCTGGCTCTCACAGACCTGTAACTTCTTCTTTAAGAGGCTCCTCTGTCCTCCACTCGTTACCTGTATTAATGGCACCTGTTTGAACTTGTTATCAGTATAAAAGACACCTGTCCACAACCTCAAACAGTCACACTCCAAACTCCACTATGGCCAAGACCAAAGAGCTGTCAAAGGACACCAGAAACAAAATTGTAGACCTGCACCAGGCTGGGAAGACTGAATCTGCAATAGGTAAGCAGCTTGGTTTGAAGAAATCAACTGTGGGAGCAATTATTAGGAAATGGAAGACATACAAGACCACTGATAATCTCCCTCGATCTGGGGCTCCACGCAAGATCTCACCCCGTGGGGTCAAAATGATCACAAGAACGGTGAGCAAAAATCCCAGAACCACACGGGGGGACCTAGTGAATGACCTGCAGAGAGCTGGGACCAAAGTAACAAAGCCTACCATCAGTAACACACTACGCCGCCAGGGACTCAAATCCTGCAGTGCCAGACGTGTGCCCCTGCTTAAGCCAGTACATGTCCAGGCCCGTCTGAAGTTTGCTAGAGTGCATTTGGATGATCCAGAAGAGGATTGGGAGAATGTCATATGGTCAGATGAAACCAAAATAGAACTTTTTGGTAAAAACTCAACTCGTCGTGTTTGGAGGACAAAGAATGCTGAGTTGCATCCAAAGAACACCATACCTACTGTGAAGCATGGGGGTGGAAACATCATGCTTTGGGGCTGTTTTTCTGCAAAGGGACCAGGACGACTGATCCGTGTAAAGGAAAGAATGAATGGGGCCATGTATTGTGAGATTTTGAGTGAAAACCTCCTTCCATCAGCAAGGGCATTGAAGATGAAACGTGGCTGGGTCTTTCAGCATGACAATGATCCCAAACACACCACCCAGGCAACAAAGGAGTGGCTTCGTAAGAAGCATTTCAAGGTCCTGGAGTGGCCTAGCCAGTCTCCAGATCTCAACCCCATAGAAAATCTTTGGAGGGAGTTGAAAGTCCGTGTTGCCCAGCGACAGCCCCAAAACATCACTGCTCTAGAGGAGATCTGCATGGAGGAATGGGCCAAAATACCAGCAACAGTGTGTGAAAACCTTGTGAAGACTTACAGAAAACGTTTGACCTGTGTCATTGCCAACAAAGGGTATATAACAAAGTATTGAGAAACATTTGTTATTGACCAAATACTTATTTTTTCCATTAAATTCATTAAAAATCCTACAATGTGATTTTCTGCATTTTTTTTTCTCATTTTGTCTGTCATAGTTGACATGTACCTATGATGAAAATTACAGGCCTCTCTCATCTTTTTAAGTGGGAGAACTTGCACAATTGGTGGCTGACTAAATACTTTTTTTCCCCACTGTATAACAACCACCACAGAATATTCCCCAAAAGTTCTCATTACCCGTAATATTTTCACAGCAAACCAAAATGTGAAAGTTCCCAGAACATTTGTTATGTTGCGGCAAATGTTCTCATAACACAAAAACTTTCGTGCTGATGATTATACAATGTTTGCAAGAACATTCCTAGAACATATTTTGTCTGTTCTTTAAAGGTTTCCAGAATGTTTCTTTAGGTTGTGGGAACAGTCTGGTGGGAAGATTGTGGGGACATCACAAAAGATATGTACCCAAAACATACAAAAACTGTCCTGTTGTGCTGATTATTACAATGTTTCTTTTAGGTTGAAAAAAAACATTTGCCTGATGTTGCAAAAACATTCCCAGAACACATATTTATGTTCTTTAAAAGTTCCTAACACATTTCTTTAGGTTGTGGTAACATTGTGAGGACATGACAAGAGATATGTTCCCAAAACACTAAAACTGTCCAGTGGTGCTGACATTCAGATAATGTTTGTATCAGGCTGTACAAAACATTTATTTGATGTTGCGCAATAATGTTGACAGAACAGCCTTTCTGAGATCTTCGAAGGTTCCCAGAATATTTAATTAGGTTGTGAGAACAGTGTGGGTAAAACATTTTTATTCCCATAACACAGAATATGCTCAGTTGTGATGACATTCATACAATGTTGAAGTTAGGTTGCACAGGACATTACTATAATGTTGTATAAATGTTGACAGAACACCTGATCTATGGGTGTTGTCTGGGATGTTGCAAGAATATTCTTGTGATATTGACGGTTGCACAGAACATTCCCACAATGTTGCAAATTGTTCCACAGTTTCCAAATTTGACAGTTTTTATGACGTTCTTAGCATATTTGTTTTAGTTTTAGCATAATATCCCATTGATGTTCACCCAATATACATTTTAACATTTACATTTACATTTTAGTCATTTAGCAGACGCTCTTATCCAGAGCGACTTACAGGAGCAATTAGGGTTAAGTGCCTTGCTCAAGGGCACATTTACGTCATTTAGCAGACGCTCTTATCCAGAGCGACTTACAAATTGGTGCAATCACCCTATAGCCAGTGGGATAACCACTTTACACTTTATTTTTATTTTATTATTTTTTTATTTTTTTTCGGGGGGGGGGGGGGGGTAGAAGGATTACTTTATCCTATCCCAGGTATTCCTTAAAGAGGTGGGGTTTCAAATGTCTCCGGAAGGTGGTGAGTGACTCCGCTGTCCTGTCGTGAGGGAGCTTGTTCCACCATTGGGGTGCCAGAGCAGCGAACAGTTTTGACTGGGCTGAGCGGGAACTATGCTTCCGCAGAGGAAGGGGAGCCAGCAGGCCAGAGGTGGATGAACGCAATGCCCTCGTTTGGGTGTAGGGACTGATCAGAGCCCGAAGGTACGGAGGTGCCGTTCCCCTCACTGCTCCATAGGCAAGCACCATGGTCTTGTAACGGATGCGAGCTTCAACTGGAAGCCAGTGGAGTGTGCGGAGGAGGGGGGTGACGTGAGAGAACTTGGGAAGGTTGAACACCAGACGGGCTGCGGCATTCTGGATGAGTTGTAGGGGTTTAATGGCACAGGCAGGGAGGCCAGCCAACAGCGAGTTGCAGTAATCCAGACGGGAGATGACAAGTGCCTGGATTAGGACCTGTGCCGCTTCCTGTGTAAGGCAGGGTCGTACTCTCCGAATGTTGTAGAGCATGAACCTGCAGGATCGGGTCACCGCCTTGATGTTAGCGGAGAACGACAGGGTGTTGTCCAGGGTCACGCCAAGGCTCTTCGCACTCTGGGAGGAGGACACAACGGAGTTGTCAACCGTGATGGCGAGATCATGGAACGGGCAGTCCTTCCCCGGGAGGAAGAGCAGCTCCGTCTTGCCAGGGTTCAGCTTGAGGTGGTGATCCGTCATCCATACTGATATGTCTGCCAGACATGCAGAGATGCGATTCGCCACCTGGTTATCAGAAGGGGGAAAGGAGAAGATTAGTTGTGTATCGTCAGCGTAGCAATGATAGGAGAGGCCATGTGAGGATATGACAGAGCCAAGTGACTTGGTGTATAGGGAGAATAGGAGAGGGCCTAGAACTGAGCCCTGGGGGACACCAGTGGTGAGAGCACGTGGTGCGGAGACAGCTTCTCGCCACGCCACTTGGTAGGAGCGACCGGTCAGGTAGGACGCAATCCAGGAGTGAGCCGCGCCGGAGATGCCCAGCTCGGAGAGGGTGGAGAGGAGGATCTGATGGTTCACAGTATCAAAGGCAGCAGACAGGTCTAGAAGGACAAGAGCAGAGGAGAGAGAGTTAGCTTTAGCAGTGCGGAGAGCCTCCGTGACACAGAGAAGAGCAGTCTCAGTTGAATGACCAGTCCTGAAACCTGACTGGTTTGGATCAAGAAGGTCATTCTGAGAGAGATAGCAAGAGAGTTGGCTAAAGACGGCACGCTCAATAGTTTTGGAAAGAAAATAAAGAAGGGATACTGGTCTGTAGTTGTTGACATCAGTGGGATCGAGTGTTGATTTTTTGAGAAGGGGTGCAACTCTCGCTCTCTTGAAGACGGAAGGGACATGGCCAGCGGTCAAGGATGAGTTGATCAGCGAGGTGAGGTAGGGGAGAAGGTCACCGGAGATGGTCTGGAGAAGAGAGGAGGGGATGGGGTCAAGCGGGCAGGTTGTTGGGCGGCCTGCAGTCACAAGTCGCAGGATTTTGTCTGGAGAGAGAGGGGAGAAAGAAGTCAAAGCATAGGGTAGGGCAGTGTGAATAGGACCAGCAGTGTCATTAGACTTAACAAACGAGGATCGGATGTCGTCAACCTTCTTTTCAAAGTGGTTGACGAAGTCATCCACAGAGAGAGAGGAGGGGGGGGGGGGGGGGGGGGGGGATTCAGGAGGGAGGAAAATGTGGCAAAGAGCTTCCTAGGGTTAGAGGCAGATGCTTGGAATTTAGAGTGGTAGAAAGTGGCCTTAGCAGCAGAAACAGATGAAGAAAATGTAGAGAGGAGGGAGTGAAAAGATGCCAGGTCGGCAGGGAGTTTAGTTTTCTTCCATTTCCGCTCCGCTGCCCGGAGCTCTGTTCTGTGAGCTCGCAATGAGTCATCAAGCCACGGAGCTGGAGGGGAGGACCGAGCTGGCCGGGAGGATAGGGGACACAGAGAGTCAAAGGATGCAGAAAGGGAGGAGAGGAGGGTTGAGGAGGCAGAATCAGGAGATTGGAGGGAGAAGGATTGAGCAGAGGGAAGAGATGATAGGATGGAAGAGGAGAGAGTAGTGGGAGAGAGAGAGCGAAGGTTGCGGCGGCGCATTACCATCTGTGTAGGGGCAGAGTGAGTAGTGTTGGAGGAGAGCGAGAGAGAAAAGGAAACAAAGTAGTGGTCGGAGACATGGAGGGGAGTTGCAGTGAGATTAGTAGAAGAGCAGCATCTAGTAAAGATGAAGTCAAGCGTATTGCCTGCCTTGTGAGTAGGGGGGGACGTTGAGAGGGTGAGGTCAAAAGAGGAGAGGAGTGGAAAGAAGGAGGCAGAGAGAAATGAGTCAAATGTGGACGTAGGGAGGTTGAAATCCCCCAAAACTGTGAGGGGTGAGCCATCCTCAGGAAAGGAACTTATCAAGGCGTCAAGCTCATTGATGAACTCTCCAAGGGAACCTGGAGGGCGATAGATGACAAGGATATTAAGCTTAAATGGGCTAGTGACTGTGACAGCATGGAATTCAAATGAGGAGATAGACAGATGGGTTAGGGGAAAAATTGAGAATGTCCACTTGGGAGAGATGAGGATTCCTGTGCCACCACCCCTCTGACCAGATGCTCTCGGGGTATGCGAGAACACATGGTCAGACGAGGAGAGAGCAGTAGGAGTAGCAGTGTTTTCAGTGGTAATCCATGTTTCCGTCAGCGCCAGGAAGTCGAGGGACTGGAGGTTAGCATAGGCTGGGATGAAGTCAGCTTTGTTGGCAGCAGAACGGCAGTTCCAGAGGCTGCCTGAGACCTGGAACTCCAGGTGTGGGGTGCGTGCAGGGACCACCAGGTTAGAGAGGCAGCAGCCACGCGGTGTGAGGCGTTTGTGTAGCCTGTGCAGAGAGGAGAGAACAGGGATAGGCAGAGGCATAGTTGACAGGCTGTAGCAAATGGCTACAATAATGCAGAGGAGATCGGAATGAAATGAACTAAACATCTGGGAGAGGAGAGAGCAGGGCCTCCCTCACAAAAACTTCCACCTCAGAAACTATAATTGTTTCACTGAACCACCCGAACAAAAACTCTCCCAACTTCCACCTTTAGAAATCAGAATTGTTGTGAACCACAGCGGTTCAATGTTTCAAGGAATGGACTCAACCCACTTTATTCAGCTAGCTAACTATGACACCACAGCTAACTAGCATGCTAGCATCCAATAACACACAGTTTAGCACCAACACTTGGTCACAACAAACCACCAATAGTGTGTTAACACACTAAACGGATAATTCGTGTCCGTGTCTAGTTCCTTTCATAACGCAGCAATAATTAAACGTTGGCTAGCTAGCACAAATATATTGTATTTAGCTGCCACAGTACAGCACACAATGGCTACTGTGTTGGCTCTGTTCGAAAAACGGCTAGCTAGCTAGCTTCGTGCTACACCCGGCACAGCCGAAAACAATGCTAATCTACAATAACTACCCACAACAGCCCACGATGCCTAACTATGACACCATAGCTAACTAGCATGCTAGCATCCAATAACACACAGTTTAGCACCAATACTTGGTTACAACAAACTACCAATAGTGTGTTAACACACTAAACAGATAATTCGTGTCCGTGTCTAGTTCCTTTCATAACGCAGCAATAATTAAACGTTGGCTAGCTAGCACAAGTATATTGTATTTAGCTACTACAGTACAGTTAGCTGGTCGTGTTGGCTAGCTAGCAATGGCTACTGTGTTGACTTTGTTTGAAAAACGGCTAGCTAGCTAGCTTCGTGCTACACCCGGCACCGCCGAAAAACAATGCTAACCTACAATAACTACCCACAACAGCCCACAATGCCTAACTATGACGCCATAGCTAACTAGCATGCTAGCATCCAATAACACACAGTTTAGCACCAATACTTGGTTACAACAGACTACCAATAGTGTGTTAACACACTAAACAGATAATTCGTGTCAGTGTCTAGTTCCTTTCATAACGCAGCAAAAATTCACCAGGCTCACTCGAATACAATACTTACCTACAATAATTACCTACAATAACTACCTAAATAAACTACCTACAATACCTAACTACAATCTAAATACATGGTTTAAGCTTTACTACAGTTGCTAAAAGTTACCAGTAGCTACCCGCTAGGTTAGCTAGCCTCGTGCTTCACCTGGCTCACTCGAATACAATACTTACCTACAATAATTACCTATAATTACCTACAATAACTACCTAAATAAACTACCTACAATACCTAACTACAATACCTACCTACAATCTAAATACATGGTTTAAGCTTTACTCAACACCATATAAGAAGCCAAGCTTACCTCCTGCTAGAGAAAACACAACCTCCTTTCATACCATCAGCACTTGTCTTGGAGGTCCTCAGAACATTTCAAGAACATTTAGAAATGTAATATTTAGGTTTTACCTAATATTACCACAACATGCAAACATGTAGCTCCTTAAAGCATAAGAAAGCAGTTTGGAATACAGCCCCATTATGTTTCTCTCCAGATTTAATGGCAATTCCCATGTGAGGACTGTATTGTAGGCCCGCTATAAGGTGATATAGACAAACATGCCATTTTAATTTCATTCTCTTAGTTTAATCTCCATACATCTATTCTCTTTTTCGCCACTACACGAGCCAGCACAGATTGGTTAAACATTGTGTGATATGAAGCCACATTTCCCAGAATTGTTTTCTCCTTCAGAGACAACAAATGCACTCTGGCTGTCAGAAATGACCCTACATATGGTTTGTTGTCATTATGTCTGAAAACGCCAGCCATATGTTTCCATATGGCATTGGTTGTCTAAAGTGCCATATGCCATCAGTGAGAGCAGGCTGTTGAACTCATTTGAATAATATCTGTATCGCTATTAGAGTGCAGCATGTATGAGAATTCCATCAGGCTGGTAAAATTACAATAAGTAACTGAGTTTATGGATTAGATGATTGGGCCTGATTTGCCAGAGAATCCATCTTCCTGAAATAATGGCTGACGGAAACAGTTTCTCATTAGGTTGCTGGTCCATATGTGGTTTGTTTTATCTGATGGGTTATGGGCTCACTGGGCTGGGGATATGTGTTAATAATATCACCATGTGCTATCAGTAATCTGATGACTGTGCTCCCAACGTAGGGCAGAGTATTAAGGGAAAAGGTCAAAGAGCATAGATGAGTTATGCGTAATTTATGACGTTCAAAATCAGAACTAAACATTCACCAGACAGACTGACTGTTTTACCCTCATAAAAATCCACACAAAAAAACACAAAAAGATGCCGAACAATGGTTGATGACAAGATATTTCACCCGAGATGAGGAGTCACCTGAGGCAACTATTCTCTTCTTCTTTCCCTGTACCTGTGTCACGATCGTCTGAAGGATTGGACCAATGCGCAGCGTTGCGAGTGAACATGATGACTTTATTAATCAAAGCAACCACGAAAAAACAACAAAAAGACGATACGTGAAGTTCTATACTGAATACGACAAACAGCAACAAAGAAACAATAACCCACAACACAAAGGAGAAAACACACAGAATATATATGGCTCCCAATCAGAGATAACGAGCCGACAGCTGACACTCGTTACCTCCGATTGGGAGTCATCGACCAATCACCACCTGACACAAACAAAATGAAACTCACCCATCCCCAACACCACCAAATGAAATACACCCAAACACATGAAAATGAACAACCCTGGCTCACTATAAGCGTCCATAGAGCCAGAGTGTCACAGTACCCCCCCCTAAAGGTGCGAACTCCGGGCGCACCAACATCAGGACTAGGGGAGGGTCTGGGTGGGCGTCTGTCCATGGTGGCGGCTCTGGCCCCGGTCGTGATCCCCACCCCACCACAGTCACAACCTGCTTCGGTAGCCTCCTCCCAATGACCACCCTCCACCTAACCCCACCTGGACTAAGGGGCAACCCCGGACTAAGGGGCAGCATCGGCCTAAGGGGCAGCACCGGGATAAGGGGCAGCACCGGGACAAGGGGCAGCACCGGACTAAAGGGCAGTACCGGACTAAAGGGCAGTACAGGACTAAGGGGCAGCACCGGGCTAAGGGGCGGCACCGGACTCAGGGGCAGCACCGGACTCAGGGGCAGCACCGGACTCAGGGGCAGCACCGGACTCAGGGGCAGCACCGGACTCAGGGGCAGCACCGGACTCAGGGGCAGCACCGGGCTAAAGGGCAGCACCGGCCTAAGGGGCAGCACCGGACTAAGGGGCAGTACCGGACTACGGGGCAGCACCGGGCTAAGGGGCGGCACCGGACTCAGGGGCAGCACCGGACTAAGGGGCAGCACCGGGCTAAAGGGCAGCACCGGACTAAGGGGCAGCACCGGGCTAAGGGGCAGTACCTGACTAGATGGCGGATCCTGGCTGGCTGGCTCTGGCGGATCCTGGCGGGACGGCTCTGGCGGATCCTGGCGGGACGGCTCTGGCGGATCCTGGCGGGACGGCTCTGGCGGATCCAGGCTGGACGGCTCTGGCGGATCCTGGCGGGACGGCTCTGGCGGATCCTGGCTGGACGGCTCTGGCGGATCCTGGCTGGACGGCTCTGGCGGATCCTGGCTGGACGGCTCTGGCGGATCCTGGCTGGACGGCTCTGGCGGATCCTGGCTGGCTGACGGATCTGGCTGCTCATGGCTGGCTGACGGATCTGGCTGCTCATGGCTGGCTGACGGATCTGGCTGCTCATGGCTGGCTGACGGATCTGGCTGCTCATGGCTGGCTGACGGATCTGGCTGCTCATGGCTGGCTGACGGATCTGGCTGCTCATGGCTGGCTGACGGATCTGGCTGCTCATGGCTGGCTGACGGATCTGGCTGCTCATGGCTGGCTGACGGGTCTGGCTGCTCATGGCTGGCTGACGGATCTGGCTGCTCATGGCTGGCTGACGGATCTGGCTGCTCATGGCTGGCTGACGGACCTGGCTGCTCATGGCTGGCTGACGGATCTGGCTGCTCATGGCTGGCTGACGGATCTGGCTGCTCATGGCTGGCTGACGGGTCTGGCTGCTCATGGCTGGCTGACGGGTCTGGCTGCTCATGGCTGGTTGACAGATCTGGCTGCTCATGGCTGGCTGATGGTGCTGGCTGGGAGGCTGGCGGTGGAGGCGGACCCCAGCCTCGGATTGCAGTCATCACCTCCAGCAGGGCGGCTCCCATCTGCAGGAGCTGCTCTTTCTGGTTCCGAACCTGAGCTTCCAGTCTAGTATGGGCTGCGTCGGCTCCTGCTGATTCCATAGCAGGTGTATGATTCTGTCTGGCGGAAGGCTCTAGCGGCTCCTGTCTGGCGGAAGGCACTAGCGGCTCCGATCTGGCGGACGGCTCTGAAGGCTCATGGCAGACGGGCGGCTTTGCAGGCTCAGTACAGACGGGCGGCTTATGCAGCGCTTGACAGACGGGCAGTTCAGACGCCATAGGGCCGACGGGCAGTTCAGGCGCCGTTGGGCAGACGGCAGACTCTGGCCGACTGGTAACGCACCCCGTAGGATTCGTGCGTGGAGCAGGAACAGGCCGGGCTGGGCTGGCGACACGCACCTTATCCCTGGTGCGAGTGACCGGAACAGGCCGGGCCGGGCTGGCGACGCACATCGTGGACCTGGTGCGTGGAGTAGGAACAGACCGGTCCGTACCGGGAACACCCACCACTGGCCTTAACTGGGGATCAAGAACGGACCGGACCAGACTGGTAACACACTTCAGTCTCTCATGCCGTGCCACAACAACTTCCCTCCCTCTACTCGCCAATGGTTCCCGTAATCCGATAGCCTTCTCTCCAGCTCTACCTGTGGCAGCCTCCTGCTGCCCAGGCGCCCAAGCCATGTGCCCCCCCCCAAAAATTTTTTGGGGAGTAACCACGGGCTTCCAGCCTCGACTCCGCGCTTCCTCTTCATACCACCTCCTCTCGGCTGCAGCTGCCTCCAGCTCTTCACGAGGGCGGTGATATTCCTCCTCATACCACCTCCTCTCGGCTGCAGCTGCCTCCAGCTCTTCACGAGGGCGGTGATATTCCTCCGGTTGTGCCCAAGGACCCTTTCCAGCCCGAATCTCCTCCCATGTCCAAAAATCCTTAGGAGGCGTCCATAAATCCTGCGTAG
Source organism: Coregonus lavaretus (assembly GCF_964263955.1). NCBI lineage: Eukaryota > Metazoa > Chordata > Actinopteri > Salmoniformes > Salmonidae > Coregonus > Coregonus lavaretus. The sequence continues at coordinate 58,674 of NC_139991.1, forward strand.
GTAGGTCCTGTTGCCGCTTGTTACGCCGCTTGGTCCTCTTGTGGTGGGTTATTCTGTCACGATCGTCTGAAGGATTGGACCAATGCGCAGCGTTGCGAGTGAACATGATGACTTTATTAATCAAAGCAACCACGAAAAAACAACAAAAAGACAATACGTGAAGTTCTATACTGAATACGACAAACAGCAACAAAGAAACAATAACCCACAACACAAAGGAGAAAACACACAGAATATATATGGCTCCCAATCAGAGATAACGAGCCGACAGCTGACACTCGTTACCTCCGATTGGGAGTCATCGACCAATCACCACCTGACACAAACAAAATGAAACTCACCCATCCCCAACACCACCAAATGAAATACACCCAAACACATGAAAATGAACAACCCTGGCTCACTATAAGCGTCCATAGAGCCAGAGTGTCACAACCTGTCAGGTGGTGGGGTTAAAGATGGCCGCTGGCAGCAGCTCCACAACCTCCCTGTGTACAAACAATGAGACACAGTATTTTATATACAGATGTCTTAAGGTTGCACTTCATTACTTTCAGGACAGCTGAACGTGCCCATGGTGTGTTTCTTTGCACTTTATTTGTGTGTGTGTGTGTGTGTGAGTGCGTGTGTGTGTGTGTGTGTGTATTCGTGCGTGCATGCACTTGCGTGTTTGCGTGCGGCCATGCGTGTATGTGTGGACTCTTATCAAATAAAACAGGAAGGTATGTGTGCACGTTATTTGATCTTATCCAGTGAAATTATTTGTTTATACAGTGCATGTGATAGATCATATCCCCCAGAGGTACAGTGTTTATGTCTGTAGTCACCTGTCACACACTATCATCCTTACATTGAACCTTAGGGAATAGTCCTTATAATTTCTGCAAGTTTATAATAGTCTGGCTTTTCTGCCCTCAAATACGTCCCTTAAGACACTTCTCATTATGTTGTTGTGCTAGACTGAATTCAGAGTGTAATCCAGATATCTACTGTAAGTTTTGTCCAATAAATAAAAGATTGACAGTTATTTGTTGTGGGTAACTCTTCATAAAACAGAAAATATTGACTGGAGAAGTACAACTTTTGGTAGGCAAACAGTTAGTACACAATAGCTTTGTCCGAGGGTACAAACGTACTATCACATGCACTTACATACACGAGACTTGGCAAGGCAACAGTAGAGAATTTACAAAAGAACGACAATAAGGTGAAGGAAAGGAAAGAGAGAAAAAGAGAGTACTGTCTTCTGTCAGCTCAACAGATATGAAGATTATCATTGGTTCATTTCTGAAAGCTGCCGTGGCTAGGCCTTTGATATTTCATGCAGATCAATTCAGTGCAGCCGACACAGACCTGGTGTGAAATGAAAGGCCCAGTCATTAGAACATGAAATATTTCAGAAATAAAAGTTGGAGTGGCTGATTCAAATCCTGCTGCTCTGGTTAGGCTTGCAGGTGTGCTGGGCTACGTTTTTTTAAAGACTTGCAGAAGGTACATTAGAAAAAGTGGTGAGAAATAAAGAGAAAAAAGTAGGTTCATTAAATAATTGAGAAGGAATTGTGAGGTAGGCTTCTCATTAGATTCTTGCCAGTCTCAAGTAATACATGATAACACCATGTACAGTATCTCTCGGTGGGGAAATGGTTCTCAACACACACACATAATTAGTGAACATATATGACGCCATGTTGAACTTTTTCTGGCAACCTTGTGATATACTGTAATAGTATGGAACAAGGAGACCATGAACAGTGGTTGGCCTTTCTTGACACACTGCTCTGATTTTGTGATGCCTTGACACCATATTGACAGGAATCACTCCGCTCTATTCAAACTGTTAGAATGAACCTCTGCCTTGTCTTCCATTTCTGCAGTGTGGAAAAGTTGCCTTTGCATGTAATATCGTGGACTTGTCTCTGCTGCATATAGTAGCTAGATTGTTTACCGGTTACTGTTGAAATGTTCTCCTATTTGCCAATGTCCATGACCTAGTCCATTCTCCTATTGCACCCGAGCAGTTGTACTATAGTGGTAAAGTGCAGAGTACTATATGGCTATAGTCTACAATGGTGGATGGTATTGCCAGGGGAAATGTTAGTAAATTACAAGCTATTTTTCATTCCCTTGTTTGTTGGGTGCTGTAGCCAACACTGATCTTAAAATTATGCTTTCCAAACAAAGCAGAAAATGGGTACCACTGAGCATTACACCTGCATCTGGAGAAGACAACTAAACCCACATCACAGAGGTCATAGATAGCTGAGCGTGTAGCTAAACCCAGGGGTGACCTCTCTCTCTCCTATTGCACCCCCCCCCCCCCCCCCCCACACACACACACACACACACAACACTTCTGACTACTCTGCTGTTTCGCAATTGAATTTTCTTCACTCTAGTACTCTCCATATCAACATCAATGCATTAGCCCCTCAAAGTCAATTGGGTCATGTACCAGAGGCCCACATTGATTTACTTCACAGGGCCTTTATTTGGGCAGTGGTGATGTACTCTTGGCTGACCAGTTAGCTTGTTAAATACTAAGGATTGTTGTTAATGGGATTTCTGCTTGTCCCTCACTTTTCACTGTTCCCTTTTTGTTGGGTCTTTACCAGATTATACGTTTTGCTGTGCTAAACAGAGAATCATGAACGCCTCAGTTGCCTCTTAAAAATAACTGTGTGCTGCCAATTCAGCTTCTCTTAGCTTAAAATGATCAAATTCTAATTGTATTGAGTAATGGCAATAATCAACTTCAGGCCCATTTAACTGTGCAACCCCAGTTTGATAGACTTTATTAGACCAGATTAAATCTGAGACCACTTGGTCCATTTCAACAGTTACTGTATAAACTACAATCAATGCAGAATGTCAAGGTCAACCAAGACTCTATTGGCCATAGTTCAAAAGACTCTTATTGGCACAAGAAACGTTCCCAATACCAGAGCATTGCATAAAAATGTTGCACAGTAGATATTATCACAGTTTCACACCCCTTGAATTTTTCCACATGTTGTTGTGTTAGAGCCTGAATTTAAAATGGATAAAATTTAGCTTTTTTTGTCACTGGCCTACACACAATATCCCATAATGTGAAAGTGGAATTTTTACTAATTAATTAAAAATGAAAAGCTGATATGTCTTGAGTCAATAAGTATTCAACCCCTTTGTTATGGCAAGCCTAAATACATTCAGGAGGACACATTTGCTAAACAAGTCACATAATAAGTTGCATGGACTCACTCTGTGTGCAATAACAATGAATACCTCATCTCTGTACCCCACACATACAATCGTCTGTAAGGTTTCTCAGTCAAGCAGTGAATTTCAAACACAGATTCAACTACAAAGACGAGGGAGGTTTTCCAATGCCTCGCAAAGAAGGGCACCTATTGGTAGATGGCTAAAAATAAAAATTGAATTGAAAAATCCCTTTGAGCATGGTGAAGTTATTGGATGGTTTATCAATACACCCAGTCACTACAAAGATACAGCCGTCCTTCCTAACTCAGTTGCCGGAAAGGAAGGATAAATCAACAACATTGTAGTTCCTCCACAATACTAACCTAATTGACAGGGTAAAAAGAAGGAAGCCTACAGTGCCTTGCAAAAGTATTCAACCCCCTTGGCGTTTTTCCTATATTGTTGCATTACAACCTGTAATTTCAATGGATTTTATTTGGATTTCATGTAATGGACATACGCAAAATAGTCCAAATTGGTGAAGTGAAATAAAAAAAATTACTTGCTTCAAAAACTTCAAAAAGAAAAGTAACGGAAAAGTGGTGCATGCATATGTATTCACCCCCTTTGCGATGAAGCCCCTAAATAAGATCTAGCGAAACCAATTACCTTCAGAAGTCACATAATTAGTTAAATAAAGTCCACCTGTGTGCAATCTAAGTTTCACATGATCTGTCACATGATCTCAGTATATATACACCTGTTCTGAAAGGCCACAGGGTCTGCAACACCACTAAGCAAGGGGCACCACCAAGCAAGCGGCACCATGAAGACCAAGGAGCTCTCCAAACAGGTCAGAGACAAAGTTGTGGAGAAGTACAGATCAGGGTTGGGTTATAAAAATATATCAGAAACTTTGAACATCCCACGGAACACCATAAAATCCATTATAAAAAAATTGAAAGAATATGGCACCACAACAAACCTGCCAAGAGAGGGCCGCCTACCAAAACTCACAGACCAGACAAGGAGGGCATTAATCAGAGAGGCAACAAAGATAACCCTGAAGGAGCTGCAAAGCTCCACAGCGGAGATTGGAGTATCTGTCCATAGGACCACTTTAAGCCATACACTCCACAGAGCTGGGCTTTACGGAAGAGTGGCCAGAAAAAAGCCATTGCTTAAAGAAAAAAATAAGCAAACACGTTTGGTGTTCGCCAAAAGGCATGTGGGAGACTCCCAAACATATGGAATAAGGTACTCTGGTCAGAGGAGACTAAAATTGTAGTTATTCACGCTCAAGTTTTCTGTTTTTTTGTCTTATTTCTTGTTTGTTTCACAATAAAACATATTTTGCATCTTCAAAGTGGTAGGCACGTTGTGTAAATCAAATGATACAAACCCCAAAAATCAATTGTAATTCCAGGTTGTAAGGCAACAAAATAGGTAGAATGCCAAGGGGGGTGAATACTTTCGCAAGCCACTGTCCTCCGGGTTTGGCCGGTTTAGGCCGTCATTGTAAATAAGAATCTGTTCTTAACTGACTTGCCTAGTTAAATGAAGGTAAAGTAAATAAAAATAAAATAACATTTATACAGAATATAAATATTCCAGAACATGCATCCTGTTTCCAAAAAATGTGGTAAATCAATTCACTTTTTGTCCTGAACACAAAGTGTTATGTTTGGGGCAAATCCAATACAACACATTACTGAGTACCACTCTCCATATTTTCAAGCATAGTGGTGGCTGCATCATGTTATGGGTATTCTTGTAATCGCTAAGGACTGGAGAGTTTTTCAGGATAAAACATTTATGGAATGGAGCTAAGCACAGGCAAAATCCTAGAGGAAAACCTGGTTCAGTCTGCTTTCCACCGGACAATGGGATATTAATTCATGTTTCAGCAGGACAATAACCAAAAACACAAGGCCAAATCTACACTGGAGTTTCTTACCAAGAACACAGTGAATGTTCCTGAGTGGCCAAGTTACTGTTTTGACTTAAATCTACTTGGAAAACTATGGGAATACCTGAAAATGGTTGTCTAGCAATGATCAACAACGAATTTGAAAGAGCTTGAAGAATTTTGAAAATAATAATGGACCAATGTTACACAATCCAGGTGTGGAAAGCTCTTAGACTTACCCAGAAAGACTCACAGTTGTAATCGCTGCCAAAGTGCTTGTACAAAATATTGACTCAGGGGTGTGAATACATACAGTTGAAGTCGGAAGTTTACATACACGTAGGTTGGAGTCATTAAAACTTGTTTCTTTACTACTCCACACATTCCTTGTTAACAAACTATAGTTTTGTTAAGTCAGTTAGGACATCTACTTTGTGCATGACACAAGTAATTTTTCCAACAATTGTTTATAGACAGATTATTTCACTTATAATTCACTGTATCACAATTCCAGTGGGTCAGAAGTTTACATACACTAAGTTGACTGTGCCTTTAAACAGCTTGGAAAATTCCAGAAAATGATGTCATAGCTTTAGAAGCTTCTGATAGGCTAATTGACATCATGTTAGACAATTGGAGGTGTACCTGTGGATGTATTTCAAGGCCTACCTTCAAACTCAGTGCCTCTTTGCTTGACATCATGGGAAAATCCTAAGAAATCAGCCAAGACCTCAGAAACAAAATGGTAGACCTCCACAAGTCTGGTTCATCCTTGGGAAAAATTTCCAAATGCCTGAAGGCACCACGTTCATCTCTACAAACAATAGTACGCAAGTATAAACACCATGGGACCACGCAGCCGTCATACCGCTCAGGTAGGAGACGCGTTCTGTCTCCTAGAGATGAACGTACTTTGGTGCGAAAAGTGCAAATCAATCCCAGAACAACAGCAAAGGACGTTGTGAAGATGCTGGAGGAAACAGGTACAAAAGTATCTATATCCACAGTAAAACGAGTCCTATATTGACATAACCTGGAAGCCACTGCTCCAAAACCTGCCATAAAAAAGACAGACTACGGTTTGCAACTGCACATGGGGACAAAGATCGTACTTTTTGGAGAAATGTCCTCTGGTCTGATGAAACAAAAATAGAACTGTTTGGCCATAATGACCATCGTTATGTTTGGAGGAAAAAGGGGGTAGCTCGCAAGCCGAAGAACACCATCCCAACCGTGAAGCACGGGGGTGCCAGCATCATGCTGTGGGGGTGCTTTGCTGCAGGAGGGACTGGTGCACTTCACAAAATAGATGGCATCATGAGGATGGAAAATTATGTGGATATATTGAAGCAACATCTCAAGACATCAGTCAGGAAGTTAAAGTTTGGTCGCAAATGGGTCTTCCAAATGGACAATGACCCCAAGCATACTTCAAAAGTTGTGGCAAAATGGCTTAAGGACAACAAAGTCAAGGTATTGGAGTGGCCGTCACAAAGCCCTGACCTCAATCCTATAGAAAATGTGAGGGCAGAACTAAAAAAGCGTGTGTGAGCAAGGAGGCCTACAAACCTGACTCAGTTACCCCAGCTCTGTCAGAAGGAAGGCGACAAAATTCACCCAACTTATTGTGGGAAGCTTGTGGGAGACTACTCGAAACGTTTGACCCAAGTTAAACAATTTAAAGACAATGCTACCGAATACAAATTGAGTGTATGTAAACTTCTGACCCACTGGGAATGTGATGAAATAAATAAAAGCTGAAAGAAATCATTCTCTCTACTATTATTCTGACATTTCACATTCTTAAAATAAAGTGGTGATCCTAACTGACCTAAGACAGGGAATTTTAACTAGACTAAATGTCAGGAATTTAGTTTAATGTATTTGGCTAAGGTGTATGTAAACTTCCGACTTCAACTGTATGTAAATAAGATATTTCTGTATTTCATTTTCAATAAATTTGCAAACATTTCTAAAAACATGTTTTCCCTTTGTCATTATGGGGTATTGTGTGTAGATGGGTGAGATTTTTTAAAATATTAAATCCATTTTGAAGTCAGACTGTAACACAACAAAAAGTCAAGGGGTATGAATACTTTCTGAAGGAACTGTAGAGTTGAGAGCTTTGAGTAAACGTAGAATGTCTACTTGTCTAAGTCAGTGCAGTAGTTCAGCTGTCATTTGGAAGGAAGTTTGTTAGGACATCAGCTCGTCTGGCCTCAAGTAATTGTGTCAAAGACCATCATATCACAGTGTGGTGCTTTGACTTCTGACAAGTCAATGTTTATCTTACTATCTAGCTGTGATACTATTTACTTTACATCATAGAAAATATATCTAGATATATGTATACATTCAATGCAAATACTATATATCAAATAATGGAAGACATTCAGAGTAAATCATTGGTAACAATAAGAAAACAAACCGGATGATAATTCCCAGTTTGGTGGGGAGGATGTGATTCTGTCTTTAATTAAAGAAGGGAGGAGAAAGCGAGAGAGTGATAGCGAGATAGATAGATAGATAGATAGATAGATAAATAGATAGATAGATAGATAGATACAGTGCATTCGGAAAGTATTCAGACCCATTGACTTTTTCCACATTTAGTTTTACGTTACAGCCTTATTCTAAAATGGATTAAATTATATTTTTTCCTCATCAAACTACACACAATACCCCATAATGACAAAGAAAAAACATTTACATAAGTATTCAGACCCTTTACTCAGTACTTTTTGAAGCACCTTTGGCAGCGATTACAGCCTCAAGTCTTCTTGGGTATGACGCTACAAGCCTGGCACACCTGTATTTGGGGAGTTTCTCCCATTCTTCTCTGCAGATCCTCTCAAACTCTGTCAGGTTGGATGGGGTGCATCACTGAACAGCTATCAGGTTTAATTCTGGGCTCTGGCTGGGCCACTCAAGGACATTCAGAGACTTGTCCCGAAGCCACTCCTGTGTTGTCTTGGCTGTGTGCTTAGGGTCGTTGTCCTGTTAGAAGGTGAACCTTCGCCCCAGTCTAAGGTCCTGAGCGCACTGGAGCAGGTTTTCATCAAGGATCTCTCTGTACTTTGTTCCCGTTCATCTTTCCCTCGATCATGACAAGTCCCTGCCGCTGAAAAACATCCCCACAGCATGATGCTGCCACCACCATGCTTCACCCTAGGGATGGTGCCAGGTTTCCTCCAGACCTGATGCATGACATTCAGGCCAAAGAGTTCAGTATTGGTTTCATCAGACAAGATAATCTTGTTTCTCATGGTCTGAGAGTCCTTTAGGTGCCTTTTGGCAAACTCCAAGCAGGCTGTCATGTGCCTTTTACTGAGGAGTGGCTTCCGTCTGGCCACTCTATCATAAAGGCCTGATTGGTGGAGTGCTGCAGAGATGGTTGTCCTTCAGGAAGGTTCTCCCATCTCCACAGAGGAACTCTGGAGCTCTGTCAGAGTGGCCATTGGGTTCTTGGTCACCTCCCTGACCAAGGCCCTTTCCCCCCGATTGCGCAGTTTGGCTGGGCATCCAGCTCTAGGAATAGCTGATGGTTCCAAACTTCTTCTATTTAAGAATGATGGAGGCCACTGTATTCTTTGGGACCTTCAATGCTGCAGAATTATTTTGTGTACCCTTCACCAGATCTGTGCCTCGACACAATCCTGTCTCGGAGCTCTACGGACAATTCCTTCGACCTCATGGCTTGGTTTTTGCTCTGACATGCACTGTCAACTGTGGGACCTTATATAGACAGGTGTGTGCCTTTCCAAATCATGTCCAATCAATTGAATTTACCACAGGTGGACTCCAATCAAGTTGTAGAAACATCTCAAGGATGATCAATGGAAACAGGATGCACCTAAGCTCAATTTCGAGTCTCATAGCAAAGGGTATGAATACTTATGTAAATAAGTTATTTCTGTTTTTTAGTTTTAATACATTTTGGGGGAAAAAAATCTAAAAACCTGTGTTGGCTTTGTCATTATGGGGTATTTTGTGTAGATTGATGAGGATTTTGTTTTTATTAATCGATTTTAGAATAAGGCTGTAAATGTAACAAAATGTTGAAAAAGGGAATGGGTCTGAATACTTTCCGAAACCACTGTAGATAGATAGATAGATAGATAGATAGATAGATAGATAGATAGATAGATAGATAGATAGATAGATAGATAGATAGATAGATAGATAGATAGATAGATAGATAGATAGATAGATAGATAGATAGATAGATAGATAGATAGATAGATAGATAGATAGATAGATAGATAGATAGATAGATAGATAGATAGATGGATGGAGAGAGTCTTCCTAAAGACATTTGTGTCATTAGGATAATCAGAGCTGTAGATGATGTTTTGATGTAGTGTGTGGAACAGGACAGACAGGTGTGGTGGTTAGATAAGGGAGGGGAAGTAGTGTTCTCCAGGCCTCTGCAGCTGTGTTTACACCCTGTGTCTGGAACAAAGGGTTCTGTCATATCCCTCATGATTGATGCTGCTGCGAAATAATAGTTAAAGCATATTTAAATGAATCCCTGGTGGGTACGAGCGACACTAGCAGGCCTCTCCATGTCTGTGTCAGAAATTATTTGTCCTGAAACACACACTCCAAGGAAGGCAAAACGAACGCTTGCCAAGCAGACATGCTGGAGCAAAAACAAGCCATCTATTCCAGTCTCAGTCAGTCTCCTGGTGATGAAATCAGTTTACCTTTCTGACAATGATTCACCATGTAGGAGCAGCCAGGGCGGCCAGAGCAGATACTCCTCCCAACACATCCCTCTCTATAACACCTCTTACACCTGTCTCTTTTTTCTCTCCTAACATGGCCGCTTCAAGGGAGAAAAGGAAATGAAACCAATATATTTAATTTGAGGGGAATGTCTCTTTGTACTGATATCATCGTCTCCTTTGTCTCCCATCTCTCTAAAACAGTTAGGATTGCTAGGTTACATTTCCCTCTTTTGTAACGGTAGTTAAAAAGAGTTATGATGATTATGCTTCAAAATGAAGAGCATTAAAAAAATAAATGACATTATTCCTGACTGATTGTTTTGTAGATCTGGATAGTAGTTTTATACTACAGCAGCTCTCTGTGTTTGGGCTGAGACCCCTGCTAGGCAGGCAGTTTGGGGCTGATTTGACAGAACAATGGAGTGGATGTGTGTTCTATAGACTGAATAATGAGGTTGTGTGTTTCACAGAACTACCCTCCCCTTGCCTCCCCGTCTACCCCCTCCTCCCCCCCTTCCTCCACAAAGCAACCATCCCCCACCCTCTCTTTATAGCTTCTGATGGAACAGATATATGCACAAGCAACACTTTCATGGGACCCGTGCCAAATGTGACGAGGGTTGAACATGTTGTGTCCTCCCCTCTCTCTAACATTTGCAATTACCTTGGTATTTATCTATTATTACATATCAGATCCATAACAGACAAACAAGCCGACTATAATAGCTCACAGGTTAATGGGCTCAATTACATTTACATTTGAATACCCATATATTCTGATGCTATATTTTACAGACTGTAAAAGAGCACAAGGAGTGTTTTTTTTTTCATTTTTGGTCGAGTTTATTATTCTGTGGATCTAAAAACAATCATAACCTTTCTAAAGCAAACAGGGCTGGTGGTGCAGTACTGTATAGCGGCTGACTATGAAATGTATTCATCGTGTTCTGTAATGGCTGACAAATCACATAGGGAATATGATTCATGTAGAGCAGAGTATAGTTAAAACAGAACATTGTCTCTCTAGGCCTGAAATACCCTGGCCTTGACTGGCCTCCCATGGCTATGATTAGACACTGGGTCTGAACCCAAGGTGAATCAATGTCTTAAACGGCTTTCCAATCCAAAGGCTCCTTTTATTTCACTCCATTTGGCATGGAACAAAAATGAACACTGCAAATTGCTTTCTTTCTGTGTTGTTGTGTTGTATGGCTGGTGGGTGGGTGGGTTTTGTGGGTGTGGTTTTGTATTTATCTCATTGGATCAAACCCCTGTCCGTCATATTACAGCTCTGCACCCTCCCTTTGTGGTGTAGGCCAAGGTTAGCCTCGAGGGATTATGAGGCTTTTAATCAAACTAACGACTGGCTGATCATAATGAGAAAGACACTTCCTGCAAATCTATATGCGCCAATATCAATACTAGGGTATATAGCAGATCTGAAAAACTGGAGTCAAACCAAGTCATACTTCAATGTTTAATTTGTATCCCCATTTTAATGTGCTTAAAAAGCAGGGTCAGTGTCAAGGCCTCATTGCACACAAAATGAGAATACCTTCATGCTCCACTGCTTATGAATATATACATGGACAAAATTTGTCCAAACAGAAATGTTGGAAAATACACTCTATTCTATGTGATTATAGATAAAATTTTCCCCTTGTAATTATATTGTCTAGATAATATACTATTTGAATGTAATCTTATTCTATAACACATTTATTATACATGTACATTTAGCAGTAGCTTTTATCTTTCAGTATAACAGGACAAGTATTTACTTATTTCGTATTTTCAACATAGCATCTGTTAGAAAAGCACTGAATATGTAATAGTCACACTCCCATGCTTGGCATGGAGGATTCTGAAGGGTTAGAAGGGTTTTCTCTAAAGATGAATTTGCTCCATTTAAACAATACTCAGGACCGATGCAGAGGTGGGCATGTGTAGTGTTTGTCAGCTGTTTAAAGGTGCAGTTTATGGAGAAGGAAAATTCTTTAATTGCCGATTTCTCCCCCGACTCGATCCCCGGGTCTCTGGAGTAATCAATATGCATTAAATCTCATCTCACTTTATGGATATTAGTCTTGCTATAAAAGAGAATAGGAACAGAAAGACATGCCATTCCCTCCGTCACAATCACTGAGATTAAAAAAGAAAGAAAGAAAGCGGACCAATTGAAATCATCTGCTGTCTTTTTGTCTTCTTCAGCTGCCACAATGACTTGACTTGTTTGGCAAATAACGAGTGGATTCATTTGCACTGATTAAAACATAACAAGTTTCCCTGACACATTTTGCTGTGAGTCATCACAAGTAGAAAAAAGTATCCTCCATAAATTAAACATAGCAGATAGCCGTGCCAATTTCTTCTTTTTTTTATGGAGGACATTAATAGTGTATGAGTGAGGTTTTACTTCAAGAGCACAGAGAGAATGAATCTGTGATTAATAGAAGAATAATGGAACTGCAATAGAAATTAGGTTTTGAACATTCATAATCTGGCTTCCCCCTCTTTTGTTCAAATACAAATGCTTCAGGCTCCAATTTTCATTTTTCATTTTGAATAATGAGATGGTAAATTGAAGTGCACCCAGACCAGGCTGTGTGAGGAAACCAGCAGCACAGGACTGACTGAAACGTACCGACTGAGACCCTGACCTTGTTATTTCATATTTCAGGAAAGAGAAATTCATCTGATGCAATCAAAGATGGATTCAAATGGAAATCAGTGATGTGGTATGATCAAAGTTAAATTGCCATTTGACTTTTCTAAACCATTGAATCTCTTCCATTCAGTAAGTGATATACACAGAACAAGCTGCTATCGTCAAGATAACAGAAATATGTGTGATCCATCTTCTCTCACACATAATCAGGTCCTTTCCCCTGCTCTCTACTGATGTATGAAGAGCATGATGGCTTTGAGGTGTATCTTTGAGGTTTCATTTCTATCCTTTGCATGACATCAGATCCTGGATGGAATGTCACACACACACACACACGCAAGCACGCACACGCTCAGGAACGCACGCACATACAGTACATACACACACACGTATCATGTGATGTTGGGGAAGTCTTTCTAGTCATCCGGGTTGCTTCTCACAATTTTAAAATGCCTCCGCTTAACAATGTCTGTACGTAGTAGAACGCCAGCTTGGCATAGAGGAACTGCGTCACTGCCACTTGACTGTAAGTCGCTTTGGATAAAAGCGTCTGCTAAATGGCTTATTATTATTTATTATTATTGAATAAAATACAAAATAGTAGCTAGCAAGATGGAGATCACAGAGGTTATTTTTAATGAGTGCATTTCGCAAGTGGCTAGTTTGCATTAACTACCTTCACTAAAATCACTGCAAAGGTTTTGCCTGCAAACTTTAGTTTCGAGTCACGACGTTCTGGCATGTCTGCCTCGTGATCTGTCAGAATATTTTTTTTTTCCCTTATCGAAGTTGCCAAAAGAGTCCATCATGAAACCAGACCCTAGTCACTGTTGCCTAGGGTTGGGTTTTCAAGACTAATGCTGGGGGGTTCTTCCTCTGTATGGGAAGGGGTGGTGGAGCATACATTGCTTTGATTGACAGAATGAGCTACGATGGAGGAATCAGGAATCAAGGCCTTTGGTGGCTCTGTGTACACCAACTGTGCACAAACACTAACCTCCATACCCTTTTGAATTCAAATGTAAGAGGTGACATTTTTAAGCGACTACCTTCCCATTGTTAATTGAAATGACGTCTTCTTATTCTTAAACAAAGCTTCTTGTGGTGAATGTTTGAGGCCAGTGGAGCATAAAGAAAAATTATTTTGTTGGATGAATATATATTTAACCATTGATTTATGAACATCATATCAAGTCACTGTGAATTCCTTTGTCCCTACATTGTTCTTCAATGCGCAGTCATTACGTTTCTGTGCCCAAAGTCTCCTCACTTCAAGTTGTTTTTCAGAATAAGGTTGTGTCACAAACAGAACCATTTTAAAACACAGTAAGGTACTTTGCTGGTATAGATTGCTTCCATTGACATATACACTGAGTATACAAAACATTAAGAGCACCTGCTCTTTCCATGACATAGATTGCACAGGTGAATCCAGGTGAAAGCTATGAACCCTTATTACATTTTTTACATTTTAGTCATTTAGCAGATGCTCTTATCCAGAGCAACTTACAGTTAGTGAATACATTTTTATTTTACTGGCCCCCCGTGGGAATCGAACCCACAACCCTGACAACAACCTCTCCCTCAACGTGACCAAGACAAAGGAGATGATTGTGGACTACAGGAAAAAAAAGAGGACTGAGCACGCCCCCATTCTCATCGACGGGGCTGTAGTGGAACAGGTTGAGAGCTTCAAGTTCCTTGGTGTCCACATCACCAACGAACTATCATGGTCCAAACACACCAAGACAGTCGTGAAGAGGGCACGACAAAGCCTATTCCCCCTCAGGAGACTAAAAAGATTTGGCATGGGTCCTCAGATCCTCAAAAAATTCTACAGCTGCACCATCGAGAGCATCCTGACTGGTTGCATCACCGCCTGGTATGGCAACTGCTTGGCCTCTGACCGCAAGGCACTACAGAGGGTAGTGCGTACGGCCCAGTACATCACTGGGGCAAAGCTCCCTGCCATCCAGGACCTCTATACCAGGCGGTGTCAGAGGAAGGCCCTCAAAATTGTCAAAGACTCCAGCCACCCTAGTCATAGACTGTTCTCTCTGCTACCGCACGGCAAGCGGTACCGGAGTGCCAAGTCTAGGTCCAAAAGACTTCTCAACAGCTTCTACCCCCAAGCCATAAGACTCCTGAACAGCTAATCATGGCTACCCGGACTATTTGCACTGCCCCCCCACCCCATCCTTTTTACGCTGCTGCTACTCTGTTAAGTAAGTATTTATGCATAGTCACTTTAACTCTACCCACATGTACATATTACCTCAACTACCTCAACTAGCCGGTGCCCCCGCACATTGACTCTGCAACGGTACCCCCCTGTATATATAGCCTCCCTACTGTCACTTTATTTTACTGTATATATAGCCTCCCTACTGTCACTTTATTTTACTTCTGCTCTTTTTTTCTCAACACTTTTTTTGTTGTTGTTTTATTCTTACTTTTTTGTTTAAAATAAATGCACTGTTGGTTAAGGGCTGTAAGTAAGCATTTCACTGTAATGTCTGCACCTGTTGTATTCGGCGCATGTGACCAATAAAATTTGATTTGATTTGATTTGCAAACGCCATGCTCTATCAACTGAGCTACATCCCTGCCGGCCATTCCCTCCCCTACCCTGGACGACGCTGGGCCAGTTGTGCGCCGCCCATGAGTCTCCTGGTCACGGCCGGCTGCGACAGAGCCTGGATTCGAACCAGGATCTCTAGTGGCACAGTTAGCACTGCGATGCAGTGCCTTAGACCACTGCGCCACACATACACACACACATACACAATCCACTGCGATGTCACTTGTTAATTCCACTTCAATCAGTGTAGAATACTTTTTTGGAGCCTTGAGACAATTGAGACATGGATTGTGTATGTGTGCCATTCAGAGGAAGATTTCAGTGCCTTTGAACAGGGTGTGGTAGTAGGTGCTAGGCACACCGGTTTGAGTGTGTCAAGAATTACAACGCTGCTGGGTTTTTCACACTGAACAGTTTCCCATGTTTATCAAGAATGGTCCACCACCCAAAGGACATCCAGCCAACTTGACACAACTGTGGGAAGCATTGGAGTCAACATGGGCCAGCATCCCTGGGGAATGCTTTCAACACCATGCCCCAAAGATTTGAGGCTGTTCTGAGGGCGCAACTACATTTTTTACCAACCTTTATTTAACTAGGCAAGTCAGTTAAGAACAAATTCTTGTTTACAATGACGGCCTACACCGGCCAAACCTGGACCAATTGTGCGCCGCCCTATGGGACTCCCAATCACGGACGGTTGTGATACAGCCTGGAATCGAACCAGGATGTCTGCAGGGATGCCACAAGCACTGAGATGCAGTGCCTTAGACCGCTCCGCCACTCGGGAGCCCAAAGAGGTTATCTTTAAAATAAATGTGAAAATGAGCCGCAGAAATGGAGTGCAACTAGCAATTTACAGGATAGATAATAAAAACCATAAATTGTGTCTTACATTAAAGGTAATTTGGCAGTGAAACATGGTAAATCACAGGTGAACATGTCCTTTTTGGGCCTCCGTCCATTTTGCAGCCCTTGCTCTAAACCAGGGATGGGCAACTTTGATGGGGTCGGGGCAACAAAAAATCTGAACTCATCATGAGGGGATGCAGTGGCTCACGGGTCTGCGTACCCACATACCCACACACGCAGTCAAAGCTGGCCCAAGCCTTTTGGGGGAACTAAGCTAAATTTTGTTGGAGGCAAAACATTTTTGCGGTGAGAAACATTCATAGTTTTGGAGTTCATTTCCTGCAATTCTACACATTTTGCCATGGGAGCGGAGAGAAGATTTTGCAATTTTTAATATGATATCTGAGTGTGACTAACAAAATTCATGGGGGCCCCCTGGTCGGTAATTCGACCATGATTGCTACAAGTTTGGATAGCTGGCCGCTAGACTAACTTACCAATCTAAAAACTGTTAGCTGACATTGGCTAATTGAGTGACTGTCAGTGAATGACATAACAAGAGAAAAACTGCTGATAGACAACCAAATTACGAAATTGCACCTTGTGTATTATACTATTCTAACTCTCAACAGTAAGTTGAGACCCCAACTGAGTCGCGGGCGGGTCGCTAGTTGCCAATTCCTGCTCTAAAGTAAATTATCTTGTAGTCCAATCAGAGAAAAACAAGGCTAAGGACAGTGGCAAATTGATTCCATTACATGGTTGTATAACAAAAGTCTTGTTGGTGCAATTAGATCTAATTGGGATACAACTACTCATGGAGTGGATTTCCAATGGTAGACTAAAATAACATAACAGTCGGCAGACCACGTCAGCATGTTTCTGCGTCTTGAAACATAACCACAGACTAATACTCTGATACCACTGGCTTAGCATGTGTAATGAATACTCGGACAGAGTGGTAAGATCCAATCGCAGAATAGCGATGCTTTATTAAAGTACAGACAAGGGAAAGGCTTAATCGTGGTCGGGCGGGCTGTGGTCAAAACCGGGCCAGGCATAGACAGGCAGAGGTACCAAAGGAGCGGGCTTAGTCGTAGTCGAGGTCACAGGCACAGGATCCGAGAACGGTAATCACTGGGGTAGACAAGTAGAGGATTAAGCAATACGGGGAGTCAACTAACAAGGCACTGGTCGGATACACGGGTAATCAAAACAACAAACTCTCTCTCTCTCACTCGGAACAAAACGCTTAGCAAGTCACAATGGAACAATACCTCGCGCCGACTGAGCTTCTGAGCACACCTTAAATCCTATACTAATTACTGACAGGTGTGCTCAGAACTCAGGTGAATCAGATCGAGTCTGATGACTCCCCCTCTCAGTAGATCGGGGAAGTGTCAGACTCTGTCTAGATCCTGCCAAACCCCGATCCCTTACAGTATCCCCCTCCCCAGGGCCGGCTCCTGACGGCCTTCTACCTCTACCGGGTGGTCTTCCTCTGGGTCGGGGTCCTGGATGATCTGGGTGCTCAGCGTGGAAAGTGGCCTTGAGAGCGGGATCCAGTATATCCTTAGCCGGAACCCAGGACCGTTCCTCAGGTCCATATCCCTCCCAGTCCACGAGATATTCGATGCCCCCTCGTCTCCGTCTTGACTCCAGTATCTCGTGGACTGTATAGATGGTGTCCTGTTCATCCTCCAAAGGTGGTGTAGTAGGTTGTTGAGCGATTGGTGGATACATCGGGCTATAATGGACAGGTTTCAGCAGGGAGACGTGGAACGTAGGGTTTATCCTGTAGTGTCGAGGGAGGAACAGACGGTAGGTGACAGGGTTAATACGCCTCTGTACTTTGAAGGGACCAATGTACCTGGGTTGGAGCTTCTTGCAGCTCCGTCGGAACCGCAGGTCTCGGGTAGACAGCCACACTCGTTGCCCGGGTTGATAAATGGGAGTAGGTCTCCGGCGTCGGTCGGCGTAGGTCTTTTGTTGTTGTGAGGCTTGGCTGAGATGTTGATGGGCCGTCTCCCAGACCTGCGCACTCCGACGGAACCACTCGTCCACCGCCGGTACCATCCCTGATGCGGTATCCCACGGAAACAGGGGAGGTTGATACCCTAGAACACACTGGAAGGGCGTTAAATGTAGGGAGGTGTGAATGAGTGAGTTCTGAGCATACTCTACCCAAGGAAGGAATCGACTCCACTCTTGCGGTTGCCGCGAACATTGTTGCCGTAGATATTTCCCAATTTCCTGGTTGAGCCGTTCTGTCTGCCCATTGGCCTGGGGATGATATCCGGAGGTTAGGCTAACCGAAATGCCCAAGCGTTCGCAGAACGCCTTCCATACCCGGGATACAAACTGGGGTCCCCGGTCGGAAACAATATCCTCCGGGACACCAAACTGCCGGAACACCTGGGTAAACATAGTCTCAGCCATCTGAGTGGCGTTAGGCAAACGGGTCATAGGTACTAACCGACACATCTTGGAGAAACGATCGATGACCACGAGAATTACAGTATGGCCCTCTGATTCAGGTAGGTCGGTAATAAAGTCCATAGCAATGTGCGACCATGGTCGTTGAGGAGTTGGCAATGGCATCAGCTTACCCTCCGGTAGTGCACGAGGTACCTTGGACTGGGCACATACTGGACAGGATAAGACATAGTCTCTGACGTCATCTGCGAGGGAATCCCACCAGTATTTTCGGCTGATGAGTTGTGTAGTTCGAGTGATTCCAGGATGACCAGATCCCAGCGACGTGTGGCACCATTCCATCAGTTGAGGGCGAAGAGAAGCTGGCACAAACACCTTAGACTCCGGGGTTTCTGGAGGGGCCGGCTCCGCTTGTAAGCTCTCCTGAATCGTGTCATCAATAGCCCACCTCACCGGTCCAGCACGGTAACTCATGGGGAGAATAGTTTCTGGCTCCACGGGTCTTTCCGTGCGCTCGAACCGTCGGGAAAGCGCATCCGCCTTACCATTCTTGGACCCGGGGATATAAGACACAGTGAATCGGAACCGGTTGAAGAATAAAGACCACCTGGCCTGTCGGGAGTTCAGTCGTTTGGCGCTGTGAAGATACTCCAGGTTGCGGTGGTCCGTGAGCACCTGGAACGGATGCTCTGCTCCCTCCAACCAATGTCTCCACTCCTCCAGGGCTAACTTCACCGCCAGTAATTCCCGATTACCCACGTCATAGTTATGCTCGGCAGCATTCAATTTCCGGGAAAAGAAAGCACAGGGTCGTGATTTAGGCGGCTCACCTTGGCGTTGGGATAACACGGCTCCAACTCCAACCTCCGAAGCGTCCACTTCCACGATAAACGGTAAGGTAGGGTCCGGCTGACATAGAATAGGAGCGGTGGTAAAACGTTGCTTCAGCGTCTCAAACGCACGCACTGCCCCCTCCGTCCAGTTCAGACCGCGACCCTTGTAGCTGGTCATCGCCGACAGAGGCGCTGCGGTTGTGCTGAAATTACGCACGAACCGTCTATAGTAATTGGCAAACCCTAAGAACCTCTGGAGCTCCTTCACCGTCTTGGGTTGAGGCCAGTCTTGTACCGCTTGCACCTTAGATTCATCCAGTTTAACACCGTCGGGAGTGAGTATGGCCCCAAGGAAGGAAATCGTAGTGACGTGGAATTCGCTTTTTTCTGCCTTCACAAACAGAGAATGTTGTAGGAGCCGATCCAGAACCTGTCGTACATGGGACACATGTTCACTCAGCGAGTTAGAATATATGAGGATGTCATCAATGTATACTATGACAAATCGATCAATCATGTCTCTGAAAATGTCATTCATGAACGCCTGAAATACTGAGGGCGCGTTGGTAAGTCCATAGGGCATGACACAATATTCGTAGTGTCCTCGATGTGTGATGAAGGCGGTCTTCCATTCATATCCCCCTCTCTAATACGCACCAGATTGTACGCACTCCTGAGGTCCAGTTTACTGTACATGGAGGCCTGTCCCTCCTGTTCAAGGGCGGCTGGAATCAAAGGAAGGGGGTAACGATTTTTTATGGTTATATCGTTCAACCCTCGATAGTCGATACAAGGACGCAGTCCGCCATCCTTTTTCTTCACAAAGAAAAAACTGGATGCGGCGGGAGACGTCGATGGGCGAATGGCCCCTTGCTGTAGCGCCTCATCAACATACTGACTCATCGCTTCTCGTTCAGGCTGTGACAACGGGTAGATTCTTCCACGAGGAGGTGTAGCTCCGGATAGTAGATCAATCCCGCAGTCCCAGGCCCGATGAGGTGGTAACACGGTAGCCCTCTCCTTGGAGAACACCTGCGCGTAATCCTGGTATTCTGTAGGGACCACAGTAGACACCGCACCCTGCGCATCCTCCACAGTAGACGTCTTGCACGGTAAATTGAGGCACTCTGCCCTACATACCTCACTCCAAGCTGTGATATCGCCAGATTTCCAGGAGATGACCGGATCATGGAGGACGAGCCAGGGGTGGCCGAGAACTAGTGGCTCCCGTGGAGCGGAGATGACGAAAAAAAAGATGTTCTCCTGGTGTATGGCGCCCACTTGTAACTTGATCTCCCCGGTACGGTGCGTAATGAACCCAGTGCCCATGGGCTCACCGTCTAGCGCGTTGACTCGCAGGGGAGGTTGAATAGGAATAAGTTGAACTCCCAACTCCTCAGCAAGACCCATATCCAGAAAGCTGGCCGCCGCTCCGGAATCAATAAGTCCTTCCAACCTGCGCACTTTCTCTCCGACAGATAAGGTAACAGGTACATACATTTGTTTAGCTGTAATGTTCAAAACGGGAGTCTCACTCACCGGTTTGGCAGTTCCGAGGCGATATCCTGAGGTACGGTTAGGTCGTACCGGACATTGACGCACGAAATGACCCGACTGACCACAATACAGGCA
Source organism: Coregonus lavaretus (assembly GCF_964263955.1). Classification (NCBI taxonomy): domain Eukaryota; kingdom Metazoa; phylum Chordata; class Actinopteri; order Salmoniformes; family Salmonidae; genus Coregonus; species Coregonus lavaretus. The sequence continues at coordinate 79,495 of NC_139991.1, forward strand.
TAGTCCGTCTTGCCGACGTTGTTGTCTCACCGACCCTTGTAGAGGTGACCGTCCCAGTTGCATAGGTTCCTCCTCAGATTCTCTCCTCCGCTCTGTCGCTTGCATAGGACCAGTGATCGAGGGCTCCCGAACTGTGGATGCCTGGTGTTGCACTATAAGATTATCAATAGAGATGGCAATTTTGATAAACTCATGTAGCGTAGTGATATCTCCTCGACAAGCCAACTCAGTCTGTACGTCTTTGCGCAGCCCTCTACGGAAAACTGTGAGCAAAGCAGTCTCGCTCCATCCGCTACCGGCTGCTATAGTACGGAACTCTAAAGCGTAGTCGGCTACTGTGCGACGGCCCTGCTGAAGTTCGCATAGCTGATCTCCCACACTACGCCCAGATACTGGGTGGTCGAACACCTCTTGAAACAGTCTCTTGAACTGAACTTCCTCATTCAGCTCGGGGACCTCAGCTGCCCAAAGCGCAGTAGCCCAATCCAGTGCTCTTCCCGTTAGCAGAGAAATCATGAAATCCACTCTGCTACGGTCATCGGAAAACATGGAATGATTATACGACGTATACAGGGACATCTGGAGTAGAAACCCCTGACATTTGCCAGGTTCCCCGTCGTACCTTGTCGGTATAGAAATCGGAGGTGCATGACGAGGACTGACCGTACTCGGGGTGGTGCCTTCCGCTGCACCAGCGTTGAGTAGCTGTAGGAGTTCATCCATGCGTTTCTCCTGTATCTCCCATCGCCTCTGTAATTCCGCTGGATCCATGGTAAGGGCGAGGTATTCTGTAATGAATACTCGGACAGAGTGGTAAGATCCAATCGCAGAATAGCGATGCTTTATTAAAGTACAGACAAGGGAAAGGCTTAATCGTGGTCGGGCGGGCTGTGGTCAAAACCGGGCCAGGCATAGACAGGCAGAGGTACCAAAGGAGCGGGCTTAGTCGTAGTCGAGGTCACAGGCACAGGATCCGAGAACGGTAATCACTGGGGTAGACAAGTAGAGGATTAAGCAATACGGGGAGTCAACTAACAAGGCACTGGTCGGATACACGGGTAATCAAAACAACAAACTCTCTCTCTCTCACTCGGAACAAAACGCTTAGCAAGTCACAATGGAACAATACCTCGCGCCGACTGAGCTTCTGAGCACACCTTAAATCCTATACTAATTACTGACAGGTGTGCTCAGAACTCAGGTGAATCAGAGCGAGTCTGATGACTCCCCCTCTCAGTAGATCGGGGAAGTGTCAGACTCTGTCTAGATCCTGCCAAACCCCGATCCCTTACAGCATGAAACAAACTCTATGTTCTGGGAAGCTGAAATTGCTGGAAATTTTACAATTTCTTCATTCAAAATGTTTTGTTAGTCTAAACCACATAGCCAACCATAACTTTTTTGCTTTACAGTACAGTATTTAGCTCATAAAACTCTGTTCATTTCAAAAGGTTCCTTTGTCATGGTTTATATAACAATTGGCATGGTTATGTCAAAATGTTCTCCTCTTTGTTGGGCGAATTGAGTGCTTGGCAGTGTTTCCGAGCATAATGGCGGAAGATGCTCATTTTAAATAAGTGTTACACTGTGTGGCTGAGTCTAATGCATGCAGTGACTGAAAACCTCTCTTCTTCTCCTCAGTCTCCTAACCACTGGCACCAATTCAGATGGATGTACAGTACCAGTCAAAAGTTTGGACACACCTACTCATTCAAGGGTTTTTCTTTATTTGTGCTATTTTTTACATTGTGTAATAATAGTGAAGACATAAAAACTATGGAATAACACATTTGGAATCATGTAGTAACCAAAAAAGTGTTAAACAAATAAAAATATATGTTATATTTGAGATTCTTCAAATAGCCACCCTTTGCCTTGATGACAGCTTTGCACACTCTTGCCATTCTCTCAACCATCTTCATGAGGTAGTCACCTGGAATGCATTTCAATTAACAGGTGTGCCTTCTTAAAGGTTAATTTGAGGAATTTATTTCCTTCTTAATGTGTTTGAGCCAATCAGTTGTGTTGTGACAAGGTAGGGGGGTATACAGAAGATAGTCCATATTTTGGCAAGAACAGCTCAAATAAGCAAAGAGAAATGACAGTCCATCATTACTTCAAGACATGAAGGTCAGTCAATATGGAACATTTCAAGAACTTTGAACGTTTCTTCAAGTGCAGTCGCAAAAACCATCAAGCGCTATGATGAAACTGGCTCTCATGATGACCGCCACAGGAATGGAAGACCCAGAGTTACCTCTGCTGCAGAGGATAAGTTCATTAGAGTTACCAGCCTCAGAAATTGCAGCCCATATAAATGCTTCACAGAGTTCAAGTAACAGGAACATCTCAACATCAACTGTTCAGTGGAGACTGTATGAATCAGACCTTCATGGTCGAATTGCTGCAATGAAACCACTACTAAAGGACACCAATAAGAAGAAGAGACTTGCTTGGGCCAAGAAACACGAGCAATGGACTTAGACCGGTGGAAATTTGTCCTTTGGTCTGGAGTCCAAATTGGAGATTTTTGGTTCCAACCGCCGTGTCTTTGTGAAACTCGGTGTGGGTGAACGGATGATCTCTGCATGTGTATTTCCCACCTTAAAGCATGGAGGAGGAGGAGTTATGGTGTGTGGGTGCTTTCCTGGTGACACTGTCTGTGATTTATTTAGAATTCAAAGCACACTTAACCAGCATGGCTACCACAGCATTCTGCAGCGATACGCCATCCCATCTGGTTTGGGCTTAGTGGGATTATCATTTGTTTTTCAACAGGACAATGACCCAACACACCTCCAGGCTGTGAAGGAGAGTCATGGAGTGCTGCATCAGATGACCTGGCCTCCAGAATCCCCTGACTTCAACCCAATTGAGATGGTTTGGGATGAGTCGGACCGCAGAGTGAAGGAAAAGCAGCCAACAAGTGCTTAGCATATGTGGGAACTCCTTCAAGACTGTTGTTGGAAAATAATTCCAGGTGAAGCTGGTTGAGAGAATGCCAAG